>NC_069134.1:13655704-13728204 GCF_026914265.1 Mya arenaria | reverse complement strand
CCGGAAACGTGTACAGTCGAGTGATAACCATCAGGTTGGAAAATAGAATATATACATACAAGCACAGTTACAAAATGCACTGGAATGCCATAGATGCCAATAAAATACGTAAAATTATAGATAAAATAAACACGTTCATTTGTGTACATTGCATCGTAAACCACAATGTGTTCGATTTATTTTTATATTTAAAATTGTGATACCAAACCATACCGCCACATACTGGACGAATACATTTTTCAAAACATAAAGAAAAAATCCTCTTTCCAGGCAAAAGTGCGTACCATAACCGGTACCTTTTCTTATAAATCTGACGTTTGGATTGCAACCGAACATTTCTCACCTCAAGCTGCGCTCTCAAAGATTGATAGTTTGAGACAAACTTTAAAGAGAATATAAAACTGTGAGTCTGCGAGAGTGAAGATTTACTGTATGCATCAACCCGAATTACCTTCTACATCCCCCCCCCCCCCAACGCATTCAACAGTTAAAATATGTCTCAAAGAAAATCAAATAACATATTTTGGAGAACTTTTCCTTTATATTGCGTCTATACATAACTCCTATATTAATTGGAACGGTTACATCTAGCTTAACCGTGCAATAACTGTCATGTGGATATATTACGTTTAGCTATTCGCTTACATAAGTGTCTTGGCTGAGCAGAAATGTCTATATTAGACACTCGAAGTATTCCCCCTTAGCATCTACACACCTTTGAGCCGTGGAATCCAATCCGAAATCTTCTTATGGTATTGGTTTACACACTGACAACATTGTGCTGTTGCAGATATCCTGTAATCAGTGCAGAGCGATGCTGGGGTGTTTGGGCGTTTAGTATTCACTATTGTTGTGGGGCAATAACGGCTAGGAGAACATGATCCCTATATAATATGCCTGTCACTACTGTGCTCCGGTACTGGGACTCGGACTACAATTCCGTTGCTTTTAACAGTAGAGCGTACATTACCCGCCTGACATTCCGACTGCGCCTACTATCAAAACACTCTCATAATTTTCTTTCATTCATATTTTGCAATTTTCTTTGCTGGTGGGCTTAAAAACCGTTGCAATCCGTCAAGGGTCAGTGTCTTTGAATTTAGAGATCAATGTAGACGACTTTTCAATATGTTTTACCAGTCTTACGCATTGTTATTTGTTCTTACAGATACACTGCTGAAGATTTATCCCTGATAATTATGTTCCTATTTTCCATTGTAAGACAAGCATCTTGCTCTAGTATAAATATCTTTTGTCAGAGCACGCCGGGTCGTGGCTCATTTTGAGAACTCTTTCTTCCTTCAAAAACAAGATTACCCAGCTTTTAACTATAACAGCACGGTACGGAAGAGCTATTTCGTCTAGATCTGTTTGATTTCGTATGCGCTTTTACCTAGTTGGCCGAGAATTTACAATACGCGATTTGCTCTGCTCGGATACTTTATTGCCCGATAAAGCCATAGTTCAGTCAATATGAAATTATATGATGCCTTTAAAATAGCAGTAAACTACTTGTGCATGCGGAAAATGTGTAAGATTTGGATAGGCTTTTAGAAAAAAATCAAAACCGTTTCAAACGGTATACTATACATGCTATACATGTATATGCACACGGAAATCGTGATTCTGCATTTATGTTTGTCCACAACTTATTAAACGCTTCTCGTATGCACGCTAGTTATTGAACGCTTCTCGTATGCACGTTAGTTTTTGAACGCTTCTCGTATGAACGCTGGTTATTAAACGCTTCTCGTATGCACGTTAGTTATTGAACGCTTCTCGTATGCACGCTAGTCATTGAGCATTTCTCGTATGCACGCTAGCTATTGAACGTTTCTCGCATGCACGCTGATTATCGAACGCTTCTCGTATTCACGCTAAGTATTGAACGCTTCTCGTATGCACATTAGTTATTAAACACTTCTGATATGCACGCGGATCATTGAACGCTTCTCGTATGCATGCTAGTTATTGAACGCTTCTCATATGCACGCTAGTTATTGAACGCTTCTCGTATGCACGCTGGTTATTGAACGCTTCTCGTATGCACGCTAGTTATTGAACGCTTCCCGTATGCATGCTAGTTATTGAACGCTTATCGTGTTCACGTTAGTTATTAAACGCTTCTCGTATGCACGCAAGTTATTGAACGCTTCTCGTGTTCACTCTAGTTATTGAACGCTTCTCGTATGCACACTACCTATTGAACGCTTCTCGTATGCAGGCTGGTTATTGAACGCTTCTCGTATGCACGCTAGTTATTGAACACGTGTCGTATGTACGCTAGTTATGCACGCTAGTTATTGAACGCTTCTCGTGTGCACGCTGGTCATTGAACGATTCTCGTATGCATGCTAGTTATTGAACGCTTCTCATATGCATGCTTGTTATTGAGTGCTTTTCGTATGCACGCTAGTTATTGAACACTTCTCGTATGCACGCTACTTATTGAACGCTTCTCGTATGCATGCTAGTTATTGAACGCTTCTCGTGTTCACGCTAGTTATTGAACGCTTATCGTATGCACGCTAGTTATTGAACGCTTCTCGTATGAACGCTAGTTATTGAACGCTTTTCGTATGAAAGCTGGTCATTGAACGCTTCTCGTATGAACGTTGGTTATTAAATGCTTCTCGTATGCACGCTAGTAATTGAACGCTTCTCATATGCACGCTAGTTGTTGAACGCTTCTCGTATGCATGCTAGTTATTAAACGCTTCTCGTATGCACGCTAGGTATTGAACACTTCTCGTATGCACGTTGGTTATTGAACGGTTCTCGTATGTACGCTGGCTATTGAACGCTTCTCTTATGCACGCTAGTTATTGAATGGGTCTCGTATGCACGCTAGTTATGCACGCTAGTTATCTAACGCATATCGTATGCACGCTAGTTATTGAACGCTTTTCGTATGAACGCTGGTCATTGAACGCTTCTCGTATGAACGTTGGTTTTTAAATGCTTCTCGTATGCATGCTAGTAATTGAACGCTTCTTATATGCACGCTAGTTGTTGAACGCTTCTCGTATGCATGCTAGTTATTGAACGCTTCTCGTATACACGCTGGTTATTAAACGCTTCTCGTATGCACGCTAGGAATTGAACACTTCTCGTATGCACGTTGGTTATTGAACGGTTCTTGTATGCATGCTGGTTAATGAACTCTTCTTTTATGAACGCTGGTTATTGAACGCTTCTTGTTTGAACGCCAGTTATTGAACGCTTCTCGTATGCATGCTGATTATTGAACGCTTCTCATATAAACACTTGATATTGAAAGCTTCTCGTATGTTCGCTTGTTATTGAACGCTTCTCGTATGCACGATGGTTATTGAACGCTTCTCGTATGCACGCTGGCTATTGAACGCTTCTTGTATGCACGCTAATTCTTGAACGCTTCTCGCATGCACGCTAGTTATTGAACGCTTGTCGTATGAATGCTGGTTATTGAACGCTTCTCGTATGTACGCTAGTTATTGAACGCTTCTCGTATGAACGCTGGTTATTGAACGCTTCTCGTATGCACGCTAGTTATTGAACGCTTCTCGTATGCATGCTAGTTATTGAACGCTTCTCGTATGCACGCTAGTTATTGAACGTTTCTCGTATGAACGCTGGTTATTGAACGCTTCTCGTTTGCACGCCAGTTATTGAACGCTTCCCGTATGGATGCTTGTTATTGAACGCTTCTCGTATGCACGCTAGGTATTGAACGCTTCTCGTATGCACGCTGGTTATTGAATGCTTCTTGTATGCACGCTGGTTATTGAACGCTTGTTGTATGCACGCTAGTTATTGAATGCTTCTCGTATGCACGCTAGTTATTGAACGCTTCAGGTATGGACGCTGGTTATTGAACGCTTCTCGTATGCACGCTAGTTATTGGACGCTTATTCTATGAACGCTGGTTATTGAACGCTTCTCCTATGCATGCTAGTTATTGAACGCTTCTCGTATGCACGCTAGTTATTGAACGCTTCTCGTATGAACGCTGGTTATTGAACGCTTCTCGTATGCACGCCAGTTATTGAACGCTTCTCGTATGGATGCTTGTTATTGAACGCTTCTCGTATGCACGCTAGGTATTGAACGCTTCTCGTATGCACGCTGGTTATTGAATGCTTCTTGTATGCACGCTGATTATTGAACGCTTGTTGTATGCACGCTAGTTATTGAATGCTTCTCGTATGCACGCTAGTTATTGAACGCTTCAGGTATGGACGCTGGTTATTGAACGCTTCTCGTATGCAAGCTAGTTATTGGACGCTTATTCTATGAACGCTGGTTATTGAACCTCCTATGCACGCTAGTTATTGAACGCTTCACGTATGCACGCTAGTTATTGAACGCTTCTCCTATTCACGCTAGTAATTGAACGCTTCTCGGATGCACGCTAGTTATTGAACGCTTCTCGTATGCACGCCAGTTATTGAACGCTTCTCGTATGGAGGCTTGTTATTGAACGCTTCTCGTATGCACGCTAGGTATTGAACGCTTCTCGTATGCACGCTGGTTATTGAATGCTTCTTGTATGCACGCTGGTTATTGAACGCTTGTTGTATGCACGCTAGTTATTGAATGCTTCTCGTATGCACGCTAGTTATTGAACGCTTCAGGTATGGACGCTGGTTATTGAACGCTTCTCGTATGCACGCTAGTTATTGGACGCTTATTCTATGAACGCTGGTTATTGAACGCTTCTCCTATGCACGCTAGTTATTGAACGCTTCACGTATGCACGCTAGTTATTGGACGCTTCTCCTATTCACGCTAGTAATTGAACGCTTCTCGGATGCACGCTAGTTATTGAACGCTTTTCGTATGAACGCTAGTTATTGGACGCTTCTTCTATGAACGCTGGTAATTGAACGCGTCTCCTATGCACCTTAGTTATTGAACGTTTCACGTATGCACGCTAGTTATTGAACGCTTCTCCTATTTACGCTAGTAATTGAACGCTTCTCGTATGCACACTGGTTATTAAACGCTTCTCGTATAAACTCTGGTAATTTAACGCTTCCCGTATGCACGCAAGTTATTGAACACTTCTCGTATGCACGCTAGTTATTGAACTCATCTCGTATGCACGCTTGTTTTTGAACGCTTCTCGTATGCAAGCTAGTTATTGAACGCTTCTCATATGCACGCTGGTTATTGAACGCTTCCCGTATGCACTCTTGTTATTGAACGCTTCCCGTATGCACTCTGGTTATTGAACGCTTCTCGTATGCACGCTAGTTATTGAACGCTTCTCGTTTGCACGCTAGTTATTGGACGCTTCTCGTATGCCTGTTAGTTATTGAACGCTTCTCCTATGCACGCTAGTTATTGAACGCTGTCTTTGACAACATGGTACAACAGTTTTTTCACCCACAATCCTTGTGATGAATTAAAAGCTACCGAACCTCCTACCCGATTCATCGCAATTGAGCTAATAGGAGCTTTCGAGCAACTGGATTTCCCCAAAATTGACAAGCGAAGTGGAGGCTCTACTGCTGAGCTATCTGTGTGGCACCAATTAGCTCACGCATTTGCGGACTGGTTTTGGCTTGAATATATATATATATATATAATAGAGGCAAAAACTCTATTGTATTACCAGTAAATGAGTTAAAGTGCGTATAATACAGATAATGAAACTTTTAAATATATGTTTATTCAATTTAAACGTGTTTCTAGATGCAAACGAAACATTTTAATAAAGTCTATTTTGCGATTGCATATTAAACATTTGTAACTGTAACTGGGAAGAAAATGCGACAATGGAAATAAAACAAAAAACTTAATGATACTTTAAAATACTTATATTGTATATTTTCTGTTTTAATTCTGCGGACACATGGGCTTTAATGTGAATGCGGAGAACAGATGTGGGCAGCGGATGTGGACAGCGTGCATATAGAATACCGGCCGCCTTAGACAAATTTCATACCCGTTGGTGTTGTTCGGCTACAAAATATTAAAAGAAAGTTTGAGACTCAACTCAACTCAACTCAACTTATCTTTATTTCCACCACACGTGAAGATATTCATATTATGTACAAATTTTAATTAATAATGACAATACTGCCCAAAATTAGCAATAAGCGTTTTACTTTGGCAATAAATACAAGTTTACAGTGCAAACGGCATTATGTCTTTTACGTGTTTTAAAATATAGCTTTATGTCTGAGACATTCAGGCACTTATATAAAAACATATACGATCGCCTCAAGAACTGTTTGCGAGTCAGCTGGTAGTCAAGAACTATTAGTTTTGCACCAAGAAGTGCGAGGGAAAATGTTTCTCCGTCCATTAATGCTAGTTCTTGGGCAAGGTTGACGTCAAGTTCTGTGACGTCAGCGATGAAAAACCAACTATCCCGTTCATGTTCACTGCATTCATATACGCTGTGTATTTCTACGTAATTAACGTCTTTACCACAGTTTTAGCATCGTTGAAGACAGTTCGTTGGTATTTTGCACCATAGCTTAGCAATTAACATTCGGATGTGTTTGAAATAGTTCGTGTCAAAAATATAATACACTGTTGCTTTGGAAACATTTGGGTGTAACACTTTGAAAAGTCTAAACTCTTTGTACGTCATAGTTCTATCTGCCTACAGCAAAGTTTCTTTCGAACGCACGAGACAGTTCAGAGTAGTTTTCCATTGGTGGCTTGATGGTATTTGTTCAGGGTGTATTAAAGCATGGTTAATAAAGTTATGAAGTCCAAACAGGCGGTCCAACGTGTTCTGTGTTTTCCGAATTTTAAGTGAGGGAATGTGTGATGCGGAATAAAATGGCGGTGTTCGAAGGGATAAAAATATCCTCCCAAAACACCAAAATCTCTTCGAACACCGCCATTTTATTCCGCATCACACATTTCCATCACTTAAAAATCGGTAAAGGCACATAGAATTTTGCAGATGTCAGGTATTAAACCTAAAGTAACATTCTCATATTGGACGTACTGGAAGTATCGTCATAAAATATATTTTTACTAGTACATTTAGAGTCAAGACAAAGAAAAAGATGTAAAAACAACAATTTCCTGATTATAACCGACGAATGTAACTTGTTAAAGGCCTAGTTTAAGCCTTCTTTAAGTGCCCCCCCCCCAAAAAAAAAAACAACAACAACAAAAAAACAACAACAACAAAAAACAAACTTAACTAATTGCCTAATTGCCTTATCAGTTCTCTGATCTGAGTATCCTGCTGTGCAGTTTGCGATGTTTTATTATAAAAAATGGACCCTAAATGGCCCTGAGCCAATAAACAAATACACAGGAAATTGGCCCCTACTATGACACCAGTGCAATAAGCAGGAGATGCACAGCAGGGGATTATTATGCCAAACATTCCTTAAATTAGGCCTTTAAGTCCCAGCATGGACTCACACATATCAGACCAGGTTGTAAAGTGAAATCCCTGGGATTTTTTTACAATAAAGTGTTGAATTCGATTGATTGTTGCGAAGGCACTAGCTGTAATATTATTCCACAATTCGCTACAATGTAGAACAATTGGATAATGATTTTGATATACAGGTCAACACACACTAGTGGATGTATACCATATGGATGGACACCTTGAGCGGTCACTGCGTAAAATGCATGTTTAGCTTTCTGACATCTCGTTTCTTTTGTAGGTTTACATTTCATGTTGAAAGTTTGCTTGCACCCAGGTGAGTTGCCGAAGGGTTGTTGAAGGGTGACAACGCTATCAGAGCTATGTCATCTGCGTATGAAGGGTCGTCGGCCTTTGTTGACTGTACGGTGCAGCCATTGTTACTGTCTTCTAGACCTGTTAGTAGTTAGTCCACGTATAGTAAATAATAAAACGTGACTGATTTCCGTATAGTAATGTTCTTTGAGGTGTTACCGTTCATTTTCACTATACATTTTAAGTCACGATAAGAAGACATTAGTGTCCGTAATGCTTTTCCAACTAAGCCTAAACTTCAAAAGGCTATAACACAATCGCATAAGCCACGACCAAATAATGCTAGCTAGCTTTGTATGAATTATTGCTTAATATATATTGTGGCCGGGAAACGTCATAGAGATTTTACATGATGTGTATTGTCTTTCAGGCCAATTTTAAAATAACGAATATGGACTTTATGGAATGAATGCATTTTTTTTGAATATATGAATTGATCATATGGATCATAGACTTCCTATATGATTTTTTTTATAATTTCTCATAAAGCATGAACACATGAATTGAGACAGAGATTAGAGAGTTGAGTTTCTATAGTTTGGAAAACATCTTGCAACCGCGCATCTTTTGCTGTCAAGTTTAATAAAATGTGTTTGTTGAAACTGTTTGGTCTGTTCGGCTACATACATGTGCTTATTGTATGATTTGTATACTATGTATGTTTTTCGGAAATAAATTGTGTTTAAACCAAACCACCGTACAAGTTCAGTCAAACTTTCCGGCCGATTTGTTTAAGGGGGAGATCACTGTGCTGGTACTAATTACATTGTGATCCTAATCGATTACCCTACCAATCGAAAAATCCGGTTTATTTTCCAATCAAGCTCGCCAATTTCAACGACCTTGACCGAGAAGAAAAACAAAACTTGTTTTTGTGTGACAGCGCTTGAAATATGGCATCAAAGCTCGTTGGTGCTACTGTTAGAGCTGTAGCAAGAAAACGAACGATGATCCCGACAAAAGCTCCTTTAGTTTTGGTAATAATTTAGTTTAAATAGCACCTGACCTCTAGGAATTTTCTAAAGAAGTTACGCAGTTACGTGACGTCTGTCATTTTCTTTTGAATAGACGGCTTACGTAATAACTAGTGTACACATTGTTTACAAACTTCAGCAATATGCTCATACAGATACATGAAATTGCTTGTCATTTGTTTAAAAGTCAACATTCACCATCACTATTTAAATCTCCTGATAATATCAGTGATATTTGATGATTTGAACGGGATCTGGTTATTTCGTAACCTTCCCATTTTTTAACTGCTCAATTGTGGTCATTTCATAACCATTGTGTTAGTCAATTCATATATATATATATATATATATATATATATATATATATATATATATATATATATATATATATATATATATATATATATTCAGAAATTCGCAATAATATGTTCAAATCACATCCTTGTTAAAAAATGAGATGAAATATCAATAAAATTATGTATTAATAAAATTTAATTAACCCAGCCGTGCCATATTGCACCAAAAGGTCTGTCTATGCCTATAGACCACCAGGGGAAAGGTGTTGTAGACAATATGGCTAAATATTCACTGCAGAAACTGCTGGCCTGATTTCAAATTATTCCACAGAAATGTTTCTTGGGTGACATACCAATTTCCCTCAAGTGATGTTAGTTTTTATAAAAGACAAAGCTGACAAGTGAGTCAGGGTTAGTTTTATGAAGACTTATATTTGGAACAGCACGTTCCCATAGCATCCATCAATTGTCTTAGCAACCTTTGACCTCTATAGCAACCACACACATTCTTGGCAGCAATATTTTTATGGGTTTGCTTATGGCCATCTGTCTGTCTGTTGTTTTTTGTGCGGGCTGTTACTTTGTTATGCTTAATGGTGTGATTTTAAATAACTTGAAAAACATATGTTAGGTATACAAAGGCGGCATGTCACATGTTAGACCCAATCCCCTACACTGAATGTCAAGGTCAAACTTAGTGGTTTATCATTATCGAATGTTGCACATGTGCACAAAAGAGGTTTGCTCCTTCCAAGGCAAAATAGGTTGTCATGTCCAGGCTGTCACATGTAATGCACAGAGGGATTTTGTTATGACAAGCCACAGATGTTTGGCACATTAACCCTTTAGCGCATGTATACGAGATAGGCCGACATAGCTCATTACCAGATGTATACGCATTTGGCCGACCGTATCCATTACTGGATGTAAACGCATGGCCCGCATATTTCAATAGGGTCATTTCAATATTTCAATTTTGCATCTTTCTTTTTGTAAACAATATCCCGGATGTTTATAAAATTAAAGTTTAACCTTTTGTGTATTGATTTTCCCTTGAAAATATCGTCTGCTAAATTGAGAAGGTGTTTATACTCCCAATCGCAGGTGTGATATCCCATTGTGACGTAATAAGACCACGAGCTAAGTACTGTATGGAATTTCCCCCAAATTCATTGATGCGTAAATCATTCAATATATTACGTCAGTTCAGTTTACTATTAAAATCAATTGAGATTATATTTACTTAAAGGTAATATTTTGTTTACAAACAAAAAAAACAATTAGTAAATGAGAAAATGATGGGTAAATTTTCTGTGAAGCTTATATAATGTCCATCATAGTTTTGGCTGTAAAATAGGTCATGTGCAAGCGTTTTGTTTGATCTAGATCTTTTTATTCATACCGGAAAATCATTTATCGGCTTTCTTTTTTTGTAAACAATTTTATGAGGGGGTAATAAAGTTAAACAGACACCTTGGACTGGATCTCTCAGTTGGATGACACCGGATATTCCTGACATATTTCGTGTATTAATACACAAGAACATAAATTGTCGGCTTTTTAATCCAGATGGGTCTTTTTTATGATAGGGGTAATAAAAATTAGATCGATCCCAGCATTTTATTACCCTTTGATTTAATGCAATTATGACATTTCAA
This sequence comes from Mya arenaria, assembly GCF_026914265.1. Classification (NCBI taxonomy): domain Eukaryota; kingdom Metazoa; phylum Mollusca; class Bivalvia; order Myida; family Myidae; genus Mya; species Mya arenaria. The sequence continues at coordinate 13,717,571 of NC_069134.1, read as the reverse complement.
AGAAATGTTACAAATCCATTTTGAAAATACATTCACAGCTGAAATAAAATAATTTAATATTTCATCATTGACACCATTTATTAGATAATTTAATTATCTATAAAAAATGAATTCACATAAAAAAGATTTGGACACAATTATTTGGAGTAACATTGATTTTAAGGTCATACTGCTGTATTCATTTTCTCATTTTCAAATATCCAGAAAAGTACCTATGCAGATAAGGACTGCTTATCAGTAAGATGGCTATTGACTGGGAGGTGTAATCTGGCCACTTGTCTATGTGCTAAAGGGTTAAGATGTGTAGCAATCCTACCTTGATCTCATACAGTGTATTGGTCAATTGATTTGTAGTACAATTGAAACATGTAAACATTTTGAATTGTATTTGGGCCCCTTCCTATAAAAACTAACTTCTATTGCTACAATCTGGGCCCATGTTTACGAAAGATCACAAGCTGACTCTGAAAAGGCAGCTCTTTTTTTAACTCTTTTATTCTTTTGACAAACTCTGTGTGAAACATTCAAGTGTTAATATAAAGCAATTTACAGGCAATGCTCTACCATCTAAGACGTACAAAAAAATAATAATTTTCTTTTTTGATTCTAATTTTAGACTTTATACTGGTCATATACATGGCCTGAGGCAATCTCATTAAAATCATATCGTGACGTTAACTTCATTTCATTACGTTATGTACGATCTGAGAACATGACGTTAGAGGTCACCTAAAGTTTACCTTTATAAATTACATATTGATAAGCATGTGCACGAAATCATGTCGAATGATAACGTTCGTAACGTAGCAGGTTTGGTTGAAACTTTAAATGGCGTCGTTGGTGAAGATGCTGACCTGGGATCTCCCTGCCCGCTTTAACAATTTCTTTCCGAAAATAAGTGACTGTTAGCCTTTGATAAATTAACGAAGCGTGAAATAAATAACAAGGTGAAGGATGACAGTTCAATTGAATCAGAAAACGACAATATAAGCTTAACTGGATTAAAGAAAGTTATATAATGCTTTTAAACGAGAGCATATCGTGTAAATGGATAAATAACATTATTAATTAGACCCATAGATGATACATCACTACAAACCTGATGTGATGTTTTGAATTTGACAATGTAATACAAATTCGCGAGCACGAGCAACATCGTTGTCTAGATTCCTGGACCTGAACTTCGTTCTCAGATGTTAATCACGGTAATTGACCAGTTAAATGCTGAAAGTTAGTCATTATTTGCACATATCTATGCTTACAAGTGTTCATATTGATACATTGGTAATGTTATATGTAAACACCTAAGTATAGCATGTGTAAACTATCATCTATGCTAATCATGTTGCACAGTAAATGTTACTGTAAGCCAGGTATGTTTTAACTTGACTTGTAATTAATTGTGTAAAGCTCAGTCGGGTTTTTTCGTTATTTTTACGAGGGAAACCCCTGTGGTATAAACTGTTTTTACTGCATTGCAGCTGCAATATTTTGGAACTTAGAAGAGTGAGGTTCATTTAATAAATAATAAGATTTTTTTTTATATTCTCTTTTGTTAGGAGAAGGATGTATCATCAAACAGGTTTTAAGATAATATGAAAAACCCAGGAGGCTGGGACCCTCTGCATTGGAGTAAAAAATTCTTCTATTTTTCAGAGAATGCCCATAAATATTTTGATTTAAGAGTAAAGACTGAATCAGGTGAATAATATGAATAGTTTGTGGGGTATTTCATTTAAGTTATACTTAGAAATGTGAATTAGGGTGTTATTGTTTATGATTATCATTCTAAATATTAATAATTACATTGGACATAATTGGTTTCGCCTTTGCCAACCCGACATCAGGTTTTGATATTTGGGAAGTGTTTCGGCTGATAAAATGGAAGATTTTAAAATCTACTTCATCATCACATTCACTATAATTCAGTAATCACATCATTCGAGTGGAGTATTCTCGCGATATTGATAAAATACTGAGCGCACATAGCAGTCGGAAAAGCTTTTTACAAAAAAAACAACCTTCTTTTGTTACAAAAAACAACAACCTTCTTTTGTACACATCTGATAAACTGGTTAAAAGCAGTCAACAGTTGGGTGTTTAGATGCTTTCACCACCTAAACTTTTTGTACTAAATTAATTGAGGCATTATATTTCACTTCAGAGAAATTTCTATCATATTTCGATTTCTTATATAGTTTATACATGTAATGGAACAATCTGTAAAGCAAACATAGATTCTCTTTCAGCCAAAATAGAGGGAGGATGAAGTGACTTAATTATTCTCAAACGTCTGTATCTAACTCAGTGATTTGATTAATTATACTTCAAATATACAGGAAAAATAAATGAGATCATCGTATTCTGGAAGCAGTTTATTAAATAAAATAGATACCCGATATATGTAGCCTTAGTGTTCAAAACTATTTTTTGTCCATTGGGATGGCAGTACTTTTCAAATCTAGTATACATTTATTAACGTAAATCAGCATTCAGTAGTTATTGATTTAATGAAGTGAATCAGTAGGTTTGAACAGAAGCTGGGTCAGTTGACAAAATATCATCTCAAACACTAAGCTGCTAAATGGTGTGTCTGTCACATTAAGACATTTTATTTTGGTAAATTCAAACTAATAAACTTTAACCATAACATAAACATAACATAAAGAGACACATTTAATCCAACAATTAACAAATAAAATAGTTGATGATTGGTGACAAACTGTATATATAGCTAATGAAGTGAATGTCACTGATCTGGATAAATGATCAAATTCAGCATATAGCTTATCATGTTTAATGTGAACTTCAAATATTTTGACTCCTGTTTTCTTTTTTCTTAACATATTGGTTTACATAATGGTTGCTGTTATGAGGCAGCCAGAGTCCCAGTTGTTCTGCACTTCCATAGTGTACCTTAATAATGAATTGAAAGAATAGTTGAATAAATAAATTCTTGATAAATGCTTAGCTACAACAATGTTGTGTTTTGGATTCTAAGTAATAAAAAATGTTAAGTCATCTAATATGATTTACTTTAAATTTCTTCACCGATTTCCCTCTTTGACAGAGTGAAAGAATAATACTTAACAAGTATATTTATGCCCCCTTTTGAAAAAAGTGGGGTATATTGTTTTGCACATGTCGGTCGGTCGGTCGGTCGGTCTGTCTGTCTGTCGGTCGGTCGGTCGGTCGGTCGGTCGGAATACCAAATGGTTTCCGATCAATAACTTGAGAACGCTTTGACCGAGGGACCTCATACTTGGTATGTGTATTGGTCATCACCAGCAGATGAACCCTATTGATTTTGAGGTCAGTGGGTCAAAGGTCAAGGTCAGTGTGACCTTTACATGAAAAACGGTTTCCGATCAATAACTTGAGAACGCTTTGACCCAGGAACCTCATACTTGGTAGGTGTATTGGTCATGACCAGCAGATGAACCCTATTGATTTTGAGGTCAGTGGGTCAAAGGTCAAGGTCAGTGTGACCTTAACATGAAAAACGGTTTCCGATCAATAACTTGAGAACGCTTTGACCCAGGGACCTCATACTAGGTAGGCTTATTGGTCATGACCAGCAGATGAACCCTATTGATTTTGAGGTCAGTGGGTCAAAGGTCAAGGTCAGTGTGACCTTTACATGAAAAATGGTTTCCGATCAATAACTTGAGAACGCTTTGACCCAGGAACCTCATACTTGGTAGGTGTATTGGTCATGACCAGCAGATGAACCCTATTGATTTTGAGGTCAAAGGTCAAGGTCAGTGTGACCTTAACATGAAAAACGGTTTCCGATCAATAACTTGAGAACGCTTTGACCCAGGGACCTCATACTAGGTAGGCTTATTGGTCATGACCAGCAGATGAACCCTATTGATTTTGAGGTCAGTGGGTCAAAGGTCAAGGTCAGTGTGACTGTAAGCTGAAAAAAGGTTTTCTGATTGTCCATATTTTATTTTCTTATATAGTAGACAGTAGAAATTTATATGTCACTAAATGCATGAGTTGAAGTATCAGTTTTCAGTGAACATCTGGTTTAATTATGCCCCCCTTCGAAGCAGAGGGGTTATATAATTGCTTTGCACATGTCCGTCGGTCTGTTGGAAGACCAAAGCTTGTCCGAGTGATAACTCAACAATTCCCGGACCTATGGTCATCAAACTTGACATGAAGATTAGGTATGACCAGTAGATGACCTGCCTCATATGCATCCAATGACAAATCAGCTGTCATTTCAGTCCATGCATATTTCATTCAATTGTCCAAATATTTCTGGCAACTTGGCGCTCAGGGGGCATAATGTTTGACAAACATCTCTTGTTCCAGACTTGAAATGTAATATCATTCAAATTTTTACAAAAAAGCTTTTTTATCTTTACACAAATATTGCAAACACATGGAATCCAAAGATGCTTTAATCATTAACTTCAAGTATTATTATATCTACCTATTTTCTATTCCTTTATAAATAAAATAAAAAAAAGTTTGATGAAAATTTTAATTGAATATGTATTCACCTGTTCTGTTTGTGTCTAAGGATTACCATATGGATATGGTAAATACAGGAACACCTTATTCTCAGACTTTCAGACAGCTGGACTTCCTGAACTGTTCAACTAAAAGCAATAAGTTGTCAAAAAACACACACATTCATTTCACTTCATGTCAATGTAACATTAGTTAGTAACTTATTCTGCACACAAGAACATGTACATAAAAAATCAGGGGCGTAGCTTGACGAAAATATATGTGTAGGCCACGTTTAAATTTTGCTTAGCTAGGTGATTGTAGGTGCATTTTGGCGTATATTTCGTTTTGTAAAAACATTAAAAAGAGCAACAATATCATTATGTTTTACCTTAAAATAATTTTGAACGTATTTCAGCTAAAGAAGACAGGTCATGGAAGTGAAACATTGAACATTTTATCAATTAAATTTCACTCAATATTAATCCATTTTGTTGCCAAAATCTAAGTTAATCATATGTGTATTTGCACAAGCAATGCCATATATATATATTATGTCGCTTTCTACAGCACAGTTGACTTTCCGGGATCATTTAAAAAAAACTCTAGCTTCCGGCATTTTCTATGATCATGCTTTTGTGGCTGTGGATTAGGGCCAAGGATGACAACCTGTCACTTTTCATTGTCGTTCCCAGGAAGTTGTTTATTTGTTTCATTCCACTAAAGATATTTCACAAGAGGCTTATGTAGGTGGCATAGTAAGAAGAACCTCGAATATTGTAAATATGTTAGGATACAGGTCTTTGTTGGTCTGCTTCATGGTCTCTTGTAGTCTTGATAAACTTGCGGCTGCGATGCTCCATCTCACATTCCATTCTGTTTTAAATGTGTCAAATGTTTCGTGGCGATCAGGGGCCTTAGCAGCATAAATTGATGGCAGCATGTCGTCCTGCAGAATTTCCAGTTTTGAAGGCAATACATGATGTGCACTGTATCTGTCTTTAAAGACATTGTACAAGGTTATTCTGAAGTAGTCAGATGGTGTTTGCACATAAGGATTTGCTATGTTTTGCTGTCAACCAACTCTTCTTGGCATTGATGGTTGAATGTCGAAGCCTCAGCTTTTATCTGTTGCTTTCATGTACAGTCCATTCTACACATGAGGATCAGCCCTCCAGTCATTGCACAATTTGACAATGACGTTTGTTTCTTCAACTGCGTGTAACACTGCCTTCCTTCTGCAGATTTATCAGGTTCACGGTAGTACCCACTATGTGTTGCGCCACTACAAGTGAGATTATGATTTCAAAGCGCAGTACAGCGGACGAATACTGGCTGGCCTTCTCGTCTCCATCTTCATTAATAGTTTCAAGTGCGTGGACCACTTCGGGGAACACATTTTGGAACGTTTCGAGTGCGTCTGCACGCATGAACCATTGTGTCTCACATAACGAGCGAAGCTTAGTGCGCCGGTTCATTTCTTCTTTCGTTGCGACTTGTCTAGAAAGCTCGTCCTGGAACGCTGCTAGACGATTTGCTGAATAATTGAACAAGAATCCAATGTCCTGAACTGTATCCATCATAGTTTGGACACTTGGGTGGAAACTGGTACTGGAGGCATGATTGTCAAGTTCCTTCTAGCAGTTGTTGTTTGGTATCTTCATCTATTGAAGTCAAAGTGGGACTATCGAAATCAGGATACGTAGGACTATGTTCGGCAATATTGGCGCCAGACCGTTTACAATATCAAATAAAGCGCCCGCTAACTTTACCAAGCTGATTGAAAATGTTTAATGTACAGTGTAAACATGCAGACTACTGGTATGCAACTTTCGATAAATTATATACGGAACATTAAAGTCGCGTGAAAATGTATTTTATCCTAAATATCGTATATTTGAAATACCCGGTTTCCTATAAATTAAAGCGCTTTTGTTGAAATTTCATAGTTTAGCCCCTCACCCTCCTATGCCCTCAGTTTTTATTGCAGATAAGGCATTTTTATTTTTTCGGTTTTTCTGAAAAATGTGTAGGCCGCGGCCTACACGGCCTATAGGAAGCTACGCCCCTGAAAATGTATTCTTTAAATAAGCAGTGAAATTATAATTACTTGTTTTAATATTAGTGTAGGTCTATTTTTTAAGAATGTATTATTGTGGACAAGTACATCAGTAACATTCATCCATGGGACAAGAGTAAATACACTTGGAGAGTACTGTATTGCATTTATTAAAGTACAAATACAATGAACAGTTACACACAGGTTAAGCAGCACTTACCATCCATGATACCTGATACAGTAACTGCTAAGATATACGTCTGTTCTGTCTGGTTCTGTATGTTGTAACCCACCGTTTTTCTCTAGCCAGTCAATCAGGGCACTGCTTGCAGCTCTCATTCTGTGATCACGTTGTAGGCATGTGATCACAACAACAACTAATATAAACATTATAAAATATTCAAATGTTAACTCAACCAGGGAAGATAGCTCAGATCATATTTGTTTCAAAGTCTATGAAATGACAGTGTACAAGCTTCAGTCTAAGGAATTTTTAAATTAATCTACAACTGCTAGTACATACCAATAAACTCTGCTTGTATCCTGGATGGGGGTCATCTGGTTTCAAATCCTTTATGATATCTGTATTGTAGGATATCCGGTTGGGGAAGAGAACTAAAAGACTCATATTTAAACTGTAAAAAGAATAAAATTACATGGTTATTAATAAAATTCAGCTCATTTATTAAATAGTATTCATCTATGACTGTCATAAATTATTATCATTTACATTATTATTACAATATATTGGCGAAATAAACACTTGGTCTCCGCCAGGGCCTGGTTCACACATCAACTATGAGGATCTACAATAATTTACAATATTAAAGTAACCTGCGAGGTTAAGTATGCCGGGGTGAGGCTCGAACCCACGACCGCCGGAACGCTAGCACGACGCTCTACACAACTGAGCTGACCGGGCGGCTGGTTCTTACCCACACACAATACGATTTTGTATTTACGTTTCATAATCCGGTGTTTTTATCAAACTGTTCATTCCAATAATTCTTTCCAAGCAGGCTTTACAGAGTATCTAATGCTGCAGCAGAGTCATAACATTTGTACATACAAAATGAATAAATAATGTAATATTTTTGGTGAAATTGAAAGTGTCAGTCAACTGGACATACAGCAAGTTCATAACTTTTCATGGACATCAGAATAACCTGTAATATTATGGTATTAAAATATTCATATTTAATATTTTACTCACGCTTATGTATCTGCATCGTTTATAATAGGTCAATAGTTCGTAATATTATGATCATATTGGAATTGTTTTACTAACAAACAAGTTCAATTTTCTAAGACGCCATTTTGTTTTTTGGTAGTGTTAATTACGGGAATACCTCAGTAATCAATGACACTTAAAAAAACAGTTAAAAGAAAAAACCGGATGGAAAGGAATATTTATTATAAACTTAATCCAGTAGCAATCGGTTTACATCTACAAGTGACGGATGCTGGTGTTTACCTCGTAAATAAACGGCTATTGCAGCATCTTAAAATGGTGTCCTTTTAATGGCATTTGGTATACAGAGAGAAAAGTAGTTTCGGAAGAAACCCTGAAAGTTTCATCAAAACGACACCATTCTGAGCATACGAATTTGCTATTTTTTGTAAAATTGCCATATACTCACAGCTTAATTTGGCCATGACGTTTGGAGAAAACGTCAGCTTCGTGTCTGCCTTCGACGTAACGAGCAATTTCATTGGCTAGTGGAGAGGTCAATCTGAGGTGACCCCTTACGCGAAGTCCTCAGATCCACATAGCGTAATGTCGTGAAGCGTGTATTGGGGATCTGATTTTAATGAGATTGGGCCCGAGGTGTACTAACTGTACTTGAGAAATGATCATAGAAATATTGATAGGTTTCTGATAAAAGCTTAAGAGGTAGGTTTCTGATAAAAGCTTAAGAGGTGGCTGTAGAAAAAAGTCTTACAAAAAGTAATATCTGTGCAAAGTTTTAAATGTCATGTGTTCCTTATAAATAGCCATATTTGAAAGTTTTGGGATCTGAAATATTTTCTGTCATTTAACTACTAGGGGTGAATGAATGTATCATGTCCTTTTTGCTCTCTGTTTAATTTCAAACTATAATATATTTTCAGACGCAGTCTGCTGTAGCAAAAGTCAAGGAGTTAATGCATCAGAAGCCTGAAACGGTGAGAACTTAACTAATACAAGTTTCATGGTCATACACATATATTAAACTTTCACTCAGTTTTAGACGATGATTTGAAGCAAAGGTTTGTTTAAAATAACCTGGCACAGAGTTAAGGTAAACAAAGGTGACGTGTCCTGCGCAAGAACCACGTCCCAACCAACTATTTGCTGTTGAAAACATTGCTTTTAACGTTTAAACTATTGTATTGGTAGTTTACACACATGATTAGGTATTATTAATTCTATTGACTTGGGAGAGAGAGGAGGTTAACATATCTTGTTATTGCCTGCATAATTAATCATACTTTGCAGTTACATGTATGAGTCCCTATGTTATATTTGCAGATGTGTCTGAAGATTGGAGTAAAGACACGGGGGTGTAATGGCCTTACCTATACCCTTGATTACTGCGATAAGACAGGAAAGTTTGATGAAGTAGTCGAACAAGAAGGTGGGTAATTGCCAGAAAGATTATAAGTATCTTCCATGGCTGAGAGTGTAAGATAGGTTCATTCCGACCCGAGCGTAGGTTTACCGAGTTTCTGCAAAACACCCTGCGTGAGGGTCGGGATGAACCTATCTTACACAAGTGGCTATGGTAGATGCTTTTTTCTCCCACCTCAGTTAAAAATAATTAAGTAAACATGTGTTTTTTGCTGGAACTCTTGTGCTTAGTGAAAATAATTGTGTATGGATATGCGATAATTCGTGGTTGTCATGGATATGCGCCCAGTGATTCCAATTATATTAATAGTCAAATTGGTCTTTAAATAGTCCTAAGGGGAGTGAAGTATTATTTCTTGAATTGTGTGTGAAAACTGTTTTATGGTGACATTCGAAGCGAGAAATAATTAACTAGCGTTCTAAATATTTTCACAAGACAAGGTTTCCATGATGCTACAGAGGACAGTCTTCAACAAGGGAGGTAATTACAATGTGGTGACCATTAAAAGGAGTTCCATACGGGCATTTTATCTTCGCCCATGGGCAAGATAAGAATATCTAGCATGGTTAAATTATTGGATCTACTTATCTGCGGTGGGAGAAAAATAAGTCTCATTGTTAGGTTGGATTTATGTTGCGAAAATGTAACTAAATGTTAGTTTGTCTGTTTTCTTTTAACACCAAGAAAACTTTTATACTTATGACAATAGCTTGAAATTATTAAAGATATTACATGGAACTAACTTGGTATACATATTCATGGAAAACACGATAAGGGGTGAACATGAAAATATTTAAAGTAACATTGAAGGGACTGTTCACCAGATTGGCACCAAAAAAAGTTTTTTTCTGTAACAAATCTCAGGACAATTAATTAATAAAATGTTTTACCCTTTGATATCATAATTGTTAAAAAACATACCAACATGCAAAAAAAAATTGAGTCAGACACTGGGTTCAAACCGGTGTCGCCAAAATTGCAGTCCAGTGTTGTATCCACTGTGCTACGAAGGCTTACACTAAGCAGTTGGAATAATATAAGTACAGCCGCTTTAAAGGGACTCTTCAATAGATTGATACCGAAATGCATTATCCGTTTAGTATAAATAACTGCACTCACAACACAAGTTATTGATATATACACAGTTGCTGTACGTACAACCCAGGTTATTGATATATACACAGTTGCTGCACGTACAACCCAGGTTATTGATATATACACAGTTGCTGTACGTACAACCCAGGTTATTGATATATACACAGTTGCTGTACGTACAACCCAGGTTATTGATATATACACAGTTGCTGCACGTACAACCCAGGTTATTGATATATACACAGTTGCTGTACGTACAACCCAGGTTATTGATATATACACAGTTGCTGCACGTACAACCCAGGTTATTGATATATACACAGTTGCTGTACGTACAACCCAGGTTATTGATATATACACAGTTGCTGCACGTACAACCCAGGTTATTGATATATACACAGTTGCTGTACGTACAACCCAGGTTATTGATATATACACAGTTGCTGCACGTTCAACCCAGGTTATTGATATATACACAGTTGCTGTACGTACAACCCAGGTTATTGATATATACACAGTTGCTGTACGTACAACCCAGGTTATTGATATATACACAGTTGCTGCACGTACAACCCAGGTTATTGATATATACACAGTTGCTGTACGTACAACCCAGGTTATTGATATATACACAGTTGCTGCACGTTCAACCCAGGTTATTGATATATACACAGTTGCTGTACGTACAACCCAGGTTATTGATATATACACAGTTGCTGTACGTACAACCCAGGTTATTGATATATACACAGTTGCTGTACGTACAACCCAGGTTATTGATATATACACAGTTGCTGTACGTACAACACAGGTTATTGATATATACACAGTTGCTGCACGTACAACCCAGGTTATTGATATATACACAGTTGCTGCACGTACAACACAAGTTATTGATATATACACAGTTGCTGCACGTACAACCCAGGTTATTGATATATACACAGTTGCTGCACGTTCAACCCAGGTTATTGATATATACACAGTTGCTGCACGTACAACACAAGTTATTGATATATACACAGTTGCTGTACGTACAACCCAGGTTATTGATATATACACAGTTGCTGCACGTTCAACCCAGGTTATTGATATATACACAGTTGCTGTACGTACAACCCAGGTTATTGATATATACACAGTTGCTGCACGTTCAACCCAGGTTATTGATATATACACAGTTGCTGTACGTACAACCCAGGTTATTGATATATACACAGTTGCTGCACGTACAACACAAGTTATTGATATATACACAGTTGCTGCACGTACAACCCAGGTTATTGATATATACACAGTTGCTGCACGTTCAACCCAGGTTATTGATATATACACAGTTGCTGCACGTACAACACAAGTTATTGATATATACACAGTTGCTGCACGTACAACCCAGGTTATTGATATATACACAGTTGCTGCACGTACAACACAAGTTATTGATATATACACAGTTGCTGTACGTACAACCCAGGTTATTGATATATACACAGTTGCTGTACGTACAACACAAGTTATTGATATATACACAGTTGCTGCACGTACAACCCAGGTTATTGATATATACACAGTTGCTGCACGTACAACACAAGTTATTGATATATACACAGTTGCTGCACGTACAACACAAGTTATTGATATATACACAGTTGCTGCACGTACAACCCAGGTTATTGATATATACACAGTTGCTGCACGTACAACACAAGTTATTGATATATACACAGTTGCTGTACGTACAACACAAGTTATTGATATATACACAGTTGCTGCACGTTCAACCCAGGTTATTGATATATACACAGTTGCTGTACGTACAACCCAGGTTATTGATATATACACAGTTGCTGCACGTACAACACAAGTTATTGATATATACACAGTTGCTGTACGTACAACCCAGGTTATTGATATATACACAGTTGCTGTACGTACAACCCAGGTTATTGATATATACACAGTTGCTGCACGTTCAACCCAGGTTATTGATATATACACAGTTGCTGCACGTACAACACAAGTTATTGATATATACACAGTTGCTGCACGTACAACCCAGGTTATTGATATATACACAGTTGCTGCACGTTCAACCCAGGTTATTGATATATACACAGTTGCTGCACGTACAACACAAGTTATTGATATATACACAGTTGCTGTACGTACAACCCAGGTTATTGATATATACAAGCACTTCAGAGCCAGGGTTAATTTTAATCAAGAGTGTAGTGGGTGAGGTAACTTTTTTGTACCATGTTGTTTAGGACAATGTTGGTTAGTAACGTTAAGCATGAAGTCCACATTATAGTTATTGAAAGGTTAAGCTCCGCCTTCTTGTTACCGTTCTGATATGGAGTAAAATAATATAAAATGTATAGACAAAAACAAAGAAGTCGCTCTTAAACATGTTACAATTTAACATTACATCACTTAAATCAGTATATTTAACTGCTATCTTGCAGAATAATGTTGATCTTGGCCACATTATAACAATATCCCAGCAATCCTTATCAGCACTGTGAAAAGTTGCTATTTGTCAGCTAAGAAAACTTCTTAAATGTAATTCAAATAAATAAGCAACCCTTTCACTCTCAGCCCTTGGCTTTTGCTTTGATCAAGTGAATGAGCATCAGAGTAGACTTGTGGTGCTCTTGTGAAAAATTCATATAACTATTTACAGGCGGAATCTTCTGTATTTTAGTCGAGTAAGGGATCAAATTACCCCCCCCCCCCATCATGTTTAGTTATTTTTTTTGGATGGTATTAAATACAGCTATATTGAATATTGAATCACTTTTAGGTGATAAAATATTCTCTGGCAAATTTTATAGTTGTTTCAACAGAGGCAGTTTTTAGCTCAACTATTCCAAGATATGAGGAGGGCTATACTACTTGCCCAAGTATCAGCGTCGGCGTCCGGTTAAAGATTGAGGGCAAGTTGGAATTTTCACTTATATGTCCAATACACTTCATTCAATTCCATTAATACTTCACACAGTTGTTCAGGGCCATCACATAATGAGGTTAGGCAACTCCATATTATCCTTTATACAAATATAGCCCCTGATTGAATATGGAACTTAGGTTAAAGTTTCAGGGCAGGTGAAAGTTTTAGGGCAAGTTGGGATTTTTTCTTATAAGTCCAATACACTTCATTTATTTCCCTTAATACTTCACACAGTTGTTCAGGGCCATCACATAATGAGGTTAGGTAACTCCATATTATCCTTGATACAAATTATAGCCCCTGATTGACTATGGAACTAAGACAATTAATGACGACCATCTTACAATAAGGTTACAAAACTCCATCTAAACCCTAAATACCAATTATGGCCCTTGATTTACTTTTTTATTATTAAATTTTCTTTTGATTTCTTTTGACAACACATTTTTGTATTCTTAACCAGAATTCACAAAGGGAAAACAAGTTCTAAGAATGACTTGTGTCATTGTTTAGGCATGCTAGTGGGAGGGCAGCGTTAAAGTCACCTTATGTATCAAATAATTTTAGCTAGGTTTGATTTCTAGTGACCAAACTTGGTATATAGGAAGAGGTTATGGAGACCTTTCATGGGATTGCGTTTGAGGCCCAAAGTATCAATGTCAAGGTCAATTAAGCTACTATTAATAGCAAAATGGTTGGTATTGAATAACTTAAGTAAGGGTCGACATATTGCGAGCAAACTTGGTATATAAAGAGTTAACAGAGACCTGCATTAGATTGCAATTTTGGCCTCCGAGAGTTATGGTCACTGTTAACTTTTTAATTTAATTTTTATTTTGACAGGCACATACATTATTATTATTGTATAACTTCTAAGTCAAAGCGGTGTAGTCAAGCGCGCTGTCTTACGACAGCTCTTGTTTTATTAATACTCATCCCACAACCTTGGTTAGAGCTACTCTGGTTCTTTTATATGCACCAGTGTATAACACTGTCTCATGGGATCAACGTTTAAAGCAGCACCCACACAGATTTACCGTTTTTCCAAATTTTCTCCTTCCAAGGCAAAAAATCAAGAAAGTTGTTAAAACGTTTAATATGTGAGAGTGCAGCTTAAATGTCTGTCCAGGAAGACAGTTTGTTTTGTTAGTGCTGAGTCGAGGGATCATACCTGGGAATCATGGATTGACAGTTTGACTTTTGACATTATCAGTCTAGTTATGAATAAATGTTCATTTCTGTTTCAGGAGCAAAAATTGTGATCGATGCCAAAGCACAGTTGACTTTGTTAGGCACAGAGATGGACTATGTAGAAGATAAGCTTGCAGCTGAGTTTGTATTCAATAATCCAAATATAAAAGGAACATGTGGTTGTGGAGAAAGTTTTAATGTTTGATGGAACCTAAATGGATAGATATGTGTAATTTACTACTTGTCCATGTGATAGGAAGAGATTTGGACTTAAATGTCCCTAGTGTGCCACAGTTAAAGGTGTGATTTCCATAACCATCAGTGAAGAAGATATTGCATGAAAAGAGCAAGTGCTTCTATGACTTTGACTGTAGTTGCATTTGTTGTGTTATAATTTACTAGTTTAGAAGAATTTCATCGCCTAAAGATTTGTCATTTTCATTTTTTTAAAGTTTAAAGATTAAATCACTTGCAGAAAAGTTTATTTACATGTGGAACACAAGCCATTGTTTCATAATTGAAATTTTATGTGCTCATTATAGATATGACAGGATTTTTATGGGAACATGTGTGGCAGGCAGTGTCAGGGAGATGGGTGCTAGGTGTCCTCTTTCTTACATTTGCAAATGAACACCAATCATTACTAGATTTGGTTACCACTTGTAATGGTAAACTCTTGGTTAAGTTTGATAACAAGCTGGAAAGTGCCAGTCACTCCATTGTTATGGCCCTTGAATTATTAAGGCATTTACCAAACTTGGTCAACATGTTAATGGTCATACTTTTTCAGACTATTTCCATGACTAGTTGGAAAGTCCCAATCATTATGGCTGTGAAATGACAAAAAATTAAAGAATTGACAGTGCCCACTTACTATCATTGGCAAACATTCATCCAATACTGGTGTTGTGAGGAAAAATAGTTCGGACAAATTTGATAACTACCTGGAAGTCCAACTTGCAACATAGGTATGGCAGTTGAATTATGTCTCCCCCATGGAGATTGTTTTTGCTAAAATTGTCTATATGTCTGGGCCAACATTAAATGGGGGGGGGGGGGGCTGTATCCATTGGTTATTCTATTGTAAAACCAAAAAAAACTAAATGTTTTAGGGGCTTTTTTAAAGAAGGAAAAAACACTTAAACCAGAAATGTTAGTGTGTTTGTCTTTCTGTCACAAATTGTGTCTGCTCCATATCTCTTGAGCTGGTTGAAGGATTTCAAAACTACCCACACATGTTCACGGTACTGAGATGATGTATAGAGCGCATGTTACAACTTAAACTCAAGGTCACATTTAGAGGTCAAAGGTCATATGGCTACATTTTGTGTCCGCTCCATATGTCTTGAACCTTTTGAAGGATTTTGAAATAACTCGCCACAAATGTCAACCATATTGAGACAATGTCTAGCGCAAACTACAACCAGCTCAGTTCAAGGTCAAGGTCACATGACTACATTTCATGTCGGCTCCATATCTCTTGAACTGCTGAAAGGATTTTGAGGTAACTCGCCCAATGTTCACCATATTAAGACAATCTATAGAGCGCATGTTACAACGAGCTTGGCTCAAGGTTACACTTTAGAGGTCAAAGGTCATATGACTACATTTTGTGTCCACTCTTTATTTTTTGAACCTCTTGAAGGATTTGAAATAATTTGCCATAAATGCTTATCATATTGAGGCTATGTGCAAGGGAGTAGACATCAGTTTATTATTACAAAAAAAACACACTTCTAGTTGTTGTTTTTTTTTGGATAAAATTGGCAGTGTCTGCTGTTTTACTTGGGCTAATGTTCACCAATAATCTTGTTCACTTTATTTATCAAAAACATCTTGGCCACGTTTGAAAACTCTTCCAAATCCCTGTCAGCCAATTGACAAAAAATTACGGAAACATTGTTAGACTTAGTGACAATGTTTATGGGCAAAATATCTCGGATTATTTTGGAAACTAGTCAGAATGTCCCAGAAAGAACACAATTATGGCCCTTGAATTGATTTAAAGTTACAGACTGCACAGTGTCTCTCACTTTTGCAGATGTATGCCAATCATCAAAATTGGTCAAAATGTTTAGGTTCTAAATATCTTGAACAAAGTTTGTAACAAGCAATAAAGTCCCAATCTTAATCAGAATGGACAGTTTCCCCTCTCTGACTATGGTATATGTACACCAACCACCACCAAACTTGGTCACAATATTTATTCTCAAAATATCTCTTACCAAGTTAAATAACTAGCCATAAGGTTATACTGCAGCACCTGGACAAGGAGGGAACCCAAACCAATCACTAGGCCACGGACAGCCAGTAGTGAATAGACTATACAGTAAAAGATGTCCTAACAGCGGGATGGACATATTTTGCAATTGTTAGCACTCTTGTTCATATTATATGATAGGTTACTTCATGTAGAACATATCAGATGTCTTCAACTCTGACAATTAAAATGTCACTGCTTTTAAACTTGACCTATTTATCAATAAGTTTTGAAGAAACCCTTTTGATGCACAAAAACATGCAAAATATGAACATGGCTGTCTTATTCATTAGCGGCAAGGGTAGGGGCAAAGCTGTCAGCTCATCATTTTAGCATGGGCCACCAGCTGTATACCATTTTATTAAAAACCTGAGTCATATTTACTTGAAAATAAATAACTACACTACGGACAAAGTAAAGGGACACTTTACAGTCGCCACACACAAGCTGTAGTGAAAGATATATATCTATATACAATTCGTTCTGTGATCATGCAAATGTACATACTACATGCATAGTATGAAATAGCAGTATTAATAATGCACCAATCAATTATAACCACGGCCCCCCCCCCCCCCCCCCCCCCCCCCAGGTCCGGGGCATACCAGGGATAGCTGGGGAAATGGGCCGTGTTTTTACTTTCCAGGGGGCCAGTGGTTTTGTCTTCGCACCAAATTTAGCGGAGATTGGGCCTTATATACTTATAAAGTCCCTGGGGTGCGGGGGCATTTGGCGGGGATTTTACCATCAGTTCGTCCCCGTAGGGCGGGTTTTTTAAATCAAAGTCCGCGCTATTCCCCTGACCTGGGGGGGGGGGGCAGTAGTTACAATTGACTGGTGCATTAGGAGTGTTGTTTTTGTTAACAAATTCTGCTTGATTTTTAGAAAAACAGTAAATATAAAGCATAAAGTTATGAGTACACGTTCTTTAAGAAAAGATTATCTAAAGATGACTTAACTACATACTAAATTATTTTTTCTTTTGATTTTTATCTTTCATCCATACTTAAACACATCCTGTGACTGTACTAGTTGCCACAGAACTTTGCACTAAGAAAGCCTGACTTCCTGTGCTTTAGTATTCATTTGCCTGGCTCAACATTATAATCTGTAACAGTGATGACTCAAATTCAGCTGTTCAAGGTTCATTTAAGGTTATTAACGTTGGCTACTTTTGTTTCAAACGACTGTGTATCTGTATTGATGTACTACAGTTTAGATACAATTTTGTCAATCCAAGTGTCCTCATTACATGTTACTTTTGATAAGCAATTGATATTACATGTCATGATTTAAGATAATTGAAATTTTATCGATGCAATATATACTATTTTGTTCATGCAGTTGTATTGTCTACTTTAACACACTCTATAAGCTTCTTTTTTTTTTTTTAAAGTAGATACATGTATGCTGGGGCGGTATTCATAAAGCATCTTAGTGAAAAATTTCAACTAAGTGTTAACATGCATTTTTTCTCAGTTCAAATTTTAGAAAAGTAATAATGCTTTACACCAAAAATACGAAAATAAGAAAGAAAAAAAATCCAAAGAAAAGTCTAAATAATAAATTCATATGATTACATTTGATGAAAAATAACAGGTATTTAGAATATTTGTTGTTTAAATTGTTCACTAAGAAACTTTATATAGACCACCCCTGGGAATTTTTGTAACTTGTTTTTGCATTTACATGTTATTCATTATCAGGCATTTAATATCATAATGCAAGAAAATATTAAATGGTTGTTTAAAAAAAGTGTTTTTGTTACTAGTATTCAATGAAAACAATACCTCCAATGTAACTGAATAACAAATATTTTCAATTCTATAGAAAAACACTGTGTTTGTGTCAGTACTGTATTTCAGCATTTATAGAATTTTAAACATGAGTTCAAAGGTGCCCTGTAATATAAATCTGACTTCTATTTTGTTAATAATGTTTTTTCACTTTGCTCCTTGTAACAGCCAGTTACAATTGTTATTAATTTTGAAAATATAAATGCTGAATTGGTATTTGTTTTTCATTTCTTTTAATTGGGTTTCACTGAGACTAATAAATACATGCAGGTACCTTTGTAGTTCTGAAGAATAATTGAATAGAAATGCACCTCAACTTTTCATGATTGATACTGGTGATATAACTTAAAGAAGATTAATTGATTGATTGATACTAAAATTTAAGATATTTGATACCTGGGTCCGATTTCTTGAAACATCTCGGGCCCCTTATAACAGGATCAAGCTCAGCTCATTATTTTTGATTTTGTATAAATTGTGTAATATTTTCTATTTAAAGTGACACTCATATTCAAAATCGATACATACACATGTATAACAAACATACATTTTCAGTGATAAACCTTTAACTACTTACTAAAAAATGCATTTATGGAAAATACTAAGTAATGATAACAAGATTGTTCACGATAATTTAATAGCTGAAAACACACAAATATTAAATGATTGGTGAATGCTAAAATATTTACTGTGATCTTCTATAGTCTCATAAGGTAGAAATACTGTGTTTTATGCACATTTCTTTCAAATTAAACTCGGTATCCTTCATGAAAAACATTGTTTTCGACATTTATTCATCCTTTTTGGAATATTAAAACAATAGTATTAATTGTGATAAATTTTATTTGGGAGTAAGAGTGCATCTTTAAAGAGGCTTTTAAAGGAAATACTATTTGAGATAAATAAGGTGAACTACTGTTTATGCCCCCGAAGATGGGCATATTAAAATCGCACCGTCCGTCCGACATTGTATGCGGCCCAAAAACTCGTGTCCGGGCTGTAACTTTCTCTTGTATGGACAGATTTTAAAATAACTTGCCACATGTGTTTGACATACCAAGACGACGTGTCGCGTGCATGATCCGTGTCCCTACCTCTAAGGTCAAGGTCACACTTAGTGTTTATTCACAATGGAATTCTGCATAAAAGTACATAGAGTATAGCAAGGCTTCCATTACTGGCAGTATGAACTTCCTGTCAATCAATTTTGGAAGTTTTTCACTGAAATGTGGAAGTTTAAGTCTCCTGAATACAATATCTTTTTCAAGAAGTATTTTAAAAATCAAATAATTTGCAACTGCAACATACCAAATTCACAGACTTAATTATAATAATTCATTTTATTTAAAAGCAGTTAAACTGATTGGAATTGTAAAAGTAATATTGACAAATGGTTCTGATATTTAACTTCCAAGCTTTCAACTTTGGAAGTCTTCTTCAAAATTATGGAAGTTTTTGTACTTCCAAGAAATCAATTTTGGAAGTTTTAACCCATTTATAGGGAGTAATATACTTCCAAACTTCCTTTAACGGAAGCCCTGAAGTATAGGTTGTCATGTCCGGGCTGTAACTTTCCCTTGTATGGACAGATATTAAAATGACTTGCCACATGTGTTCGACATACCAAGACAACGTGTTGCGTGCAAGACCAGTGTACTACCTCTAAGGTCAATGTCACACTTAGTCGTCTATTCACAATGGAATGCTGCATATAAGGACATAGAGTATAGGTTGTCGTGTCCGGGCTGTAACTTTCTCTTGTATGAACAGATTTTAAAATGATTTGCCACATGTGTTCGACATACCAAGACGATGTGTTGCATGTCGATGTGTTGCGTGCAAGACCCGTGTCCCTACCTCTAAGGTCAAGGTCACACTTAGGTGTTTATTCACAATGGAATGCTGCATATAAGGACATAGAGTATAGGTTGTTGTGTCCGGGCTGTAACTTTCTTTTGTATTTGTATGGACAGATTTTAAAATGACTTGCCACATGTGTTCGACATACCAAGACTACGTGTCACGTGCAAGACCCGTGTCCCTACCTCTAAGGTCAAGGTCACACTTAATGTTTGTTCACAATGGAATGCTGCGTATAAGGACATAGAGTATAGGTTGTTGTGTCCGGGCTGTAACTTTCTCTTGTATGGACAGATTTTAAAATAACTTGCCACATGTGTTCGACATACCAAGACGATGTGTCGCGTGCAAGACCTGGTCCCTACCTCTAAGGTCAAGGTCACACTATATTATTATTCACAATGGAATGCTGAATATAAGGACATAAGAGTGTAGGTTGTCAAGTATGGATGGTATGTTCAGTGGCAATTTAAAATAACTTGCCATATGTGATTGACACGTAAAGGCAAGATCAACTTTTCATGTTCTGACCTTGTTCATAGGTCAATGTCACATTCGAGGGTATTCGTCACATACTGTGACAGCTCTTGTTTGTTAAATACATAGTGAAGTTATTTTGCTAAATTAAATAAGATACTTAAGTGAGTAAGAATTTTTGAGAAATTGGGGCCAGATCTCATACTTTGATTTAATCTGTAGTTAATGCAGATGTTCATACTCCAATATCGTTATATAACATATATCAGTGGGTTGTATATCGTCACCTTAGTGCAAGAACTCAATATCTGCTTCTATTTCTATATGCAGTTATTGAGTTATTGCACTAAGGTGACGATATGCTTATTGTTTGTGATATAAATTTCAAGAGAAATCGGTAAACTTGATTTTCTATAAAACCTCCTTTTCCCATGTATAAATCCCTTTGTTTGAAAGCATTTTGTTTTGGTACTTAAACGTTATCATTCTTAGTTATTTGACATTTGATTAAATGACAAAAGCAGTACATACTCAAAACAGCTAAACCTTCAAAATACCACAGAGCACTGCCCCGATTTACGTTGACTATTGCGTATTAAGTTCAGCAATGTTGTTATAAAGTTTTGTTGAAATGTGAACAAGTAAACTTAAATATAAACTACATTTTGTCTATGAGTGGTTTAGTTCATGTTTGTGTAAAACTAATATCTGGTGGCTATCTGATGGGAACATCTTCACCATATGATAACAGATATTGGTTGATATACCTGTCATTCCTGATCGTCATCTGGACTAATTTTTGCCCTGACTCCGATAAAAGTTATAGGCGCATGCATTTCAGATTTGAACACTATGACCGACAAACATTCTTTGATAATTAATTCTCATTTTTCAATTTATATTTTGATTTGAAATAAAACAAAAAACAACAACATATAACTGTTCTTCTATGTCTTAAGTTGCTTAAAACAAGTTTGACACAAGTGGTAGTCATTGTTGATTCCTTTATGCCATATTGTCATACGGAATTTAACCAAAAATAAGAGCACCGGAAACGGACGCCAATGCTGCTCCGTTTGCCACAGCCAGTAATGGCGTGAAGCTCTGCAATTACCAGAACCAGAGTGTTCACCGGTAACATGGATATGTACATGAGCGTTATTTGTTAATTTCAGCTCGTCAGTTTTAGACTTGTCATCGGCGTCCGTTGTGTAAACACTTTAACCCTGGGAATAACTTAAACACTTAAAGATAGTCAAATGAAGCTTGTTACACATGTTGCCAGAGACATAATGCATATGAATTGCAAGGCGCACACCTGTGGCTTTGATAATATTCAAGTCATGCGCCTTGTTCGACTAAAACAGGAGAACAGACGAGCATTTCGCAGCGTTCTTGTTAAAGGAAGATGCAGTCATTATTTCTCAACCCTTTGACGCTCAACCTTATTGAAGAGGAAATGTTATGCACCGAATGAACGCAATGTGTTCTGCATTGTTTACCCACTGGGGCTAAACACATTGAAATGAAATGGTGTGTTTAAGGCAAACACTGTGATGGAAACATTTCAGTTCTATTGAAAACATTTAGTTACTAGATTGAAGAACTTAATCCGTATATTGACACTTAAATCTGCAATCTCACAGATTGAACGTTTCGACAACTTTTTTTATTTTTATTTTTTTGTCTTGGAGTGAGCCAATTTATGCAAAATCCATGTAAACCAGTCATTTAAGACTGCTGCTAAAATAAGATTGCAGATTTTTATATTTTAGTTAAAAACATGATGTTTTATGCAATTTATAAACCGTTAGTTACGTTTTAAGAAATAAAACATTAATTTTCGAACGGAAATATGAAAATCTACGATCTGATCTTTTGTCAGCAGTCTTATATTACTGGTTTGCAGATATTTACGCAAAAATGGGCTCATTCCAAGACAAAAAATAAAATGAAGTTGTAAAAACGGTATATCAATGAGAGTGCAGCTTTAAAAGTATTAACTTTTGATTTTAAGTCTTAAGTTCTTATTTTTATTACTGACTCCGAATTTATAACGAGACCTGAAGTATCCTCCAATCTATTATAAAATCATTAATGCTTGATGACGAATGTGGTCGTGCCGTAGAGTATGGCATTGTTCTGCTTAATTCGTTAGCTTTGATTGGCCATTCAAACACCATTGACCTTTAAACTTCTATATACCAGTATTGTATTGAGTACACTAAACAATGCTATCTGTGGTGATCCACTTGATACCATAATTATACATACTGACCTGCTGATAATTGTTATCGCAAAATGATTTATAAACTTTGAATTTAGTTAATTAGGATATCAATGTGAAATTCGGATGATTGACCATAGTTTTCCAAAAATGTTGCTTTTTACAAGAGTCAATTGAGTGAGCTGTCGTTGCCTTAATGATACACCTAATATTACTAATTTACACTATTGTATTTTACATTTCATCATAGAAGTGCTAAAACACGTTCATGTCAAACAACACCACTATTGTAACTATCATTTCATTTTTGAAGTGCTTAAATGCGTACACATTTTTAATAAAACTATGAAAACTCCAGAGACACGACCACACTTCTAAAATCTTACCATTATCCTGCTTAAGGACCGAAGACAAACAAACACCGAAAAAGTCTCACAACTCTTTAAGACAACAAACAACACTGAACACATATCAACATATTTCATTGGTAAGTGGCGGGGGTGGGGGAGGGGGGTGTGAGGGCTGAACCGCATTAACACGGTCAGAGAAAACTATGTTAGCCATCACTGGGATTTTTAACCAGGTTAAGGGCGCATAACCCCACACATGCCCCGAGATTTATCAATAAGTGCAATATTAAACATATCACCTTAATCGGAGTCTTATACGCACCATGCCTTAAAGCACCAATGAAAATACCGAAAGCCTGGAGAAATTGTAGACTGCTTCTGAAAATTAGTACTTTATTTATAACTGTTTTTATGAAAACATTGTTTAAATTCGATTGCCATATCAATCCGACTCTTTTTGAGAGTTATATAGCAAGCTGATTTTCTATGCATGTTATTGGATGTAGTTTGTTATTTCGAAAGATATTCGTTTCAGAACATATTTATTGTTGTTTTTATAAATGTTAGTTATCGTGCACTTAAAAAGCGACTCTAGTACGTGAATACACACAACAGTAAATACGGTTATTGGTGGGAAGAAACTTTGGACCGAGCGATAACTTCAATCCATGCTAGGCTCGTGTGACCGGGAGGACTTTGCCCATACTGAGCTCAGTAGCCGTGTATATAAGCGATGAACGGACGGACGAAAAACAATACAGCGAGATACTTGAGCCTGCTAGCCCATAATGGGGCACACACTATTTTTCATCCTTGCCCTTGTGGCGGGATCACAAGCAGGTAAGAATTTCTTTTATATATTGTTTATGTTATTGTTTTTTATATTAATGTTGTGGTTGTTGCTGTCGTACTGAAAAATGTGTTCATGTATTTTAACAGCTTAATAGATGTATTCTTTATATTTGTTAGAAATCTTTGATGAGATATTTCATATATTTTATATCTTCAAATTTTTTATATACTTGCGGAAAAAAGAAACTGTGTCTAATATGAATATTGTCGAAAATAACGTCAAGCTTTTCGATGATTACATGATGTTTACCTCAGCTATATATGTCATAAATGTGACTGTGATACAGAGAGGTACTGACAATTTTCAGAATTAAGTCATTTTTTTTATATAATTCTTTTTCTGGGGTCATTTCAAAACTGGACTTTTTGGCATGTATAGTTTCTTTCCCCCGCTAGTATATATATATAGTGTGTGAGTGATGTATAGTTTCAAACTTGTTAATGATTATATTTTGGGACCATTATTTCCAAACCCTTTTAGAAAGATTAGCGCTTTCGACTGGTATTGAATTGTACCTAGTATATGTTGATTCAGTAGTTTCAAATTTATAAAACTAATCTGTATTAAGTATAACATGGCAGAAACAGAGCTCGTTCTCTTTGAAGAACACACACATGGTTCATATACATGTAGGCAATATTAAGTGTGGTGGAGTTGAGTCGAGTTTTTGTAAATATAACTTTTTGCAAAATCAATGTATTCTCGATGTACTCACTGGATGAAGTAGCTTTACTTTAACTATATGATAAAACCGAATTAATCGTTCTTTAGGTCCTATACAAGAGATCCAGATATCAGACAAATGTGCAAGACAATGCACTGTGTCAAACCAATTCAACTACGAACCCGGAACGACCTATGAATTCACATATGAGACGGACATACGGACGGCTGTACAGGGCGCCTCGGAGGATCATGCTGGAGTCCACCTTACATCCAAAGTCTACTTGGACTTTGCTTCCAAATGTGAAATGATCATGCGGGTAAGTGATATTGAAGCATTTATGAGTATGATAATATAATAGGATTGCAACAGTTTAACATTCGTTAGTTAACCCCCGTCTAGTATAGTTTACAATATAAAATTGTGGATATGTATATCATGATATGATTTCTGCAGCTGAGTGACGTTAAACTGAGCGAACACGACCCAGAAACGTCAACCATGAAGCCGGTGTCATCTCCCGAACTAGCAGACCTTGAAAAACAACCTCTGACGGTGTCCTTCCAAGACGGCACAATCGAAGATCTATGTCTGTCACAGGTCGAGTCTGATAAGACCTTGAACATTAAGAGAGGTATTCTGTCACTGATTCAGAACAACATGGACGATATAACCAAGCCTCAGACTCTCAGCGAGGCAAGTACATTATTATATTCAATTAGTTGTATCGGATGAGTATATATCCTAGCATCTAGCGGCGTAAATACAATAATTATTATTATATTCATATAAAAGTAGACAGAAATACTTGTATACGATAATAATGATCTGTTCAATAGTGCAGGTCTTGTGAAATCAAATATCCCATTTAATAACAACAACACACATAACAATATTTCGTTTTCAGTCGGACGTTGCCGGAACCTGTGAAACCGAGTATTCCTCCCAGGACAAGGGCTGGTACAAACAGATCATCAAGAAGTCCAAGAACCTGTTGGGCTGTACAGAACGCCACAACGGAAACAGCGCTGTCCAGGGCATCCCATACCAGGCCAAATCGGTTAGTTATCGCTTTATTCACTGTAGCAGTTACGCATTGCATTGTCAGATATGGTATCTTATAATTAATATGGAAATGCTTTGGACTTACATATAAGTAAAACATTTTATTTGACCGATTTCAAAGAATTACTCGTTAATGTAAATGTACGATATAGTTGCTATCGTTCGATTTATTTCAACATTGCAAATTGAACAGGGAATCCAGAGTATTCCTATCGTAAAGAGCACACAGGAATGCGAACAAGAGATTGCGAAAGACACTGGCCGTTTGAATGTAGCCACCTGCCGTGAGAAACACGCTTTCGTTCCGTTCTCTCGCCAAGACAGTGGTGCAATCACCCACAGCACGCAAACTCTTACCTACGTCAAGGAATACGCTTCAAGGCCCAGAGCAGGTATAGTTGGACATGTTTCTCCTGTTTTTTTACTCTAGTATATTGTATAGCAAACCATTTCCCTACATTATCTTACCTTATCAATTGATCACTTTTCATTAAACAATATATTTATTGTTCTTTAGCTACGGTCCAATCTCGAACTTCTCTGAAGTTTGAACACTCCAACGGAAATGGTCTGTCTGCCATGGGTGATATTGAAAACAAACTGACGACTATTTGCGATGTGACTTCCAACGGTGTGACACCTGAGACGCCCAAGATGTTTACATCCCTTGTGC
This sequence comes from Mya arenaria, assembly GCF_026914265.1. Classification (NCBI taxonomy): domain Eukaryota; kingdom Metazoa; phylum Mollusca; class Bivalvia; order Myida; family Myidae; genus Mya; species Mya arenaria. The sequence continues at coordinate 13,690,972 of NC_069134.1, read as the reverse complement.
TGTCCATGAAGTCAATGTCTGCCATGGACATGAACGTCGTGTACAAGAAGATCAAAACCCTGAAACTCTGCTCAAGCAACAACAAGCGTGTTATGTACGTACTATACAAAGTATCACATTTGCTTTACTTAGCATCTACAGCTTTATGTCATAGAAATTTAAGCTTCATGTATTTTACAATACTATGGATCACATACTTTGTTAATATTTTTTTTAAATACTAGTTACCTTAAATTATATATCTTTGCATTAACAGTTTGGTAATATTTAATTGATAAATGTATTATTTCTCTCACAGCAAGTTCTTTATGGACGCCGTGCCAATGACGGGAACAACTGAGAGTGTGAAGTTCATGACCCAGTTGATTACCAGTGGAGATGTGTCTGGTATTGAGGCAGAAATGTGGATGACCTCCCTTGCCTTTTTACAGCAGCCTTCCGTCGCCATGCTGAACGAAGTAAAGGTAATGTAATAAAATATGTATAAGTATTGATTGGAAACGTTAAGGCTGTATTTGGTACCTATCAGTAAATCATATGATCTTCTTTTGAAAATATTTAGGTGGGATAAATATGCTTTAAATGATTCTAGGACTTGCTGAAAGTTGAAAATCTACAAGAAAAGGCAATGCTGTCCGTCAGCTCCCTCGTGCACAGTGTCTGCAGAAACAACCCGGCATGCGAAAACTACATTGAAGTAAAGAAGATCATTTCACTCCTTGAAAGCAAAATAGCTCCATCCTGCAGCATTTCCGGTGACTATAAAATGGTAAGTGAAGACTCCATAACTTACAAGTAGCGTACAGTTAATGTCGAAATTGTACTCTTAATGTGTATTGTGTACTGATTTACATAAATCTTACAACTTACATTGACTTACAGAGTCTGTTGGCACTCAGAGCGATTGGAAACGCTGGATTCGGCACAAACGCTATTTCCACACTCGAGAAGTGTTTCCGCCGCACTGAGAACCCAATCGAGATCCGTCTGTCAGCCATCGAAGCCTTCCGTCGCATTCCATGCTCCACTGATGTAAGCCTTTTTTCAAATATCTATTTATAGAGAAATACACCTCAATACACTTGCGGTCACTTGTCAATTTATCACACAAACTGTCATTGAGCTGTTGAGCATTTTATGTATTTGTCTTTCTATTTTTAGAAGCCTATTCTCTTCGAGATTCTTGGCAATACAGAAGAAGATTCGGAAGTAAGAATCGCAGCATACAAGTCCATTATGGAATGTGCTTCAGACGAAACCATAAGCAAAGTCAAGATAGTGTTAAGCAAGGAGTCAGTCAACCAAGTTGGATCATACATTTGGTCTCACTTAACCAATCTTATGGAAACATCTGACCCACACAAGCAGTCCATTAGATCGATCCTTGAGGATGATACGCTGAAGCAAGAATTTAATATGGATAAGAGGAAGTTTTCCCGCAATTATGAAGGTTCCCTTTTCCTTGAAAAGATCAACACTGGAGCAACCGTTGAGGGAGATCTCATTTGGTCATCAAAATCCTTCATTCCGCGATCTGGCATGTTCAACCTTACCGTTGATTTGTTCGGCAATGCCATCAATTTGTTCGAAATTGGCGGACGCGTCGAAGGTCTGGAATATTTCTTGGAATCCTACTTCGGACCAAATGGTTATTTTAGTGAAAAAGAAGTAAAGTCTGCTGTAGACGAAACAGCCGTTGACCTTATCAAGGCAGACAAAGTCAGCCGTATTGATAAAAGGGTTTGTGTTGATTTTCTTCTTTTCGCCTTTAATACTTTTCGAAATGTAAAAATAATAGCGAGATGTTAATTTGAATTCTATTATTAATGGTAGTTATAACTTTATGATACACTGACGACTGGTTTTATTTTTGTTAGATGGAATCTGTAATGGACGATCTTCGTGGTTCTCTCTACATGCGCGTGTTTGGCAACGAGCTGCGCTATATGAACTTCAAAGGCCTCGACTCTCTGCTTTCTCAGAACAGCTTCAACTTTTTAGAAGTACTTATGAAACTCTCAAATGAAAACGATTACCAGTTCACCCACAGCACAATGTTTATTGATAGCACTATTGTCATCCCTACAAGTTCTGGATTCCCACTCAATCTAACTGTGAATGGATCAGCAACTATTGATATGAAAGCATCTGGAATGGTGGACGTTATGAAAATGGCGTCATCACCTAGGTCGCTGGACATTCATGGTATCATTCGACCAAGGTAAGTTGCCTAAATCTTGATCCTCCCAATAAATGTGTTTCATATGTCCTATCTGTCCGTCCTGTTCTGAAAATTTATCTCAAACAGTAAAACATCGAACATGTCAAACGATAAGCGCACTACATAATGTCAGTAAATCTATTTGGTTATAGCGCAGCCGTTGTTGTGTCAAGTGTCATGGGAATCGACGTACTGTCAAACCAGGTCGGAGTGAAAATGATCTCAACACTTCACTCAAGCTCTGCAATTCAAGGAAAAATGTCTATAGTCGATGGATCCATTTTGACCGCAGAGTTCGATCTTCCAGACGAAAAGATGGACATCATTAGCGTGAAGTATGTTGCACATTACCATTAAATCCTCATTATTGATTTTAAGTGTGTACAAACAATAATAGTTTGGGCCTGTTTAACAAAACAAAACAACGATATAAATTGAAATATACATATACAGTTCATATTTGTAAAATTACATAAAATATATATACTTTTTTTATATCCAGATCAGAGTTTTATACTATGCATCGTGAATCAGAGAGACTGCAGAAAATGATAACAAGCAATCGCCAGTCACATAGCGCGTGTTCTGGTCCGAACCTTGTCAAAGTCGCAGGCTTAGAGATTTGCGCTGAAATGAGCTTTCCAAACGCATCGCTTGTGGAAACTGCACCATATTTCCCAATCACTGGACCGATGAACGCTGGCATTACTCTTTACAAGAGAGATATAAAGATGACTGGGTACAAGCTTGAGGCCAGATCGACGCACGTAAGTATATTCCGTATATACATATATAAATACATACAGAGATTTGATTCGTTAACAGTAATGGTCAAAAGTAATTATTGGTTAAATATTGCCCACATATACACATGAAGAACTAATTTTGCAATGGCTGCTTGCTTTTTTTGTAGTTTTATCTTTTATTTAACTTATCCAAACTTTTACCAATGGCGATATTTTCGTGTGTGTTTAATGTTTGTTGTTTTTTTAGCATTGTTGCTATTGTTTGGTGTTTGTTTTGTTCTGTTTTGGTCATTGTGCACGAAGACAAGAGTTTGGTTGAATTGTAGGCTATTGGGCATGACCTTGTATATTGTATTGTTTTATTACACGTACTTTATTTACATTTCTTGTTGTAGAACGCCAAGGAAAACATCGTTCGATTCGCCTTTTCAACACCTAACTCCAAAATTGACAGAGCATTGGGCGTTGACTTTAGTCTCAATAAGGAAGACGGAACATTTGACGCTAGCATAGCATCGCCTTGGAAAAAAGGAGACTTTAGAGGTTCGATCTTATAATTGATGAGTATTTTTAATAAAAACATAACTGAGTTGTTATTTATTTTTTAACGTTTTTTTGTGTTTTAGAAGTTAAGAAATAAACATATACTTTCGAAGCTATCGACAAAATCCCTATCAAAATGACATTATTTTATTTACATAGGTACGTTGGTCAATTCGAAATCTGAAATGGGTGTCAGCGGCAGAATGAACTGGGATAACACGCTACGCTTTAACGTCAATGCCAATCTTAAATTGGAAACGTCAGGCCCAGGAAGAATTATTAAACCAACAATCTCGATTGACATTCCTAACTTTAAATCCATCAATATGAAGGGATCAATGGAATATAGGCCTTGGACACTTTTGGATACACAAATGACTATTGCGGGATTGAGTGAATCACCTATCGTAATGAAATGTAAGCCACTTCGACAATTTAATTAATGTGTTATTTGTGTATGCTGTTTTGTGTGTTGTCCGTTGAGCGTTTATTATGTATAGGATAGATCACGAGTAGCCGTTTGATATGGAATTTATCAGATAGCATAGCAAATTATTTTTGTATTTTTTATGCTTTTAGCGGAAATTTCCAATAAAGATAAAGGAATGAGATTTGATGCCACCCTTACAACTGGGCCTAAATCAACGTACACCCTATCCTCATCCCTCCAGAAAACGGTTTACAAGAAGAAAATTGTATACAAGCCTCAGATAAGCATTCGAACTCCATCTACTGAGGTGTTTGCTTTTGGTGGAACTTACACGAATGTTTTCGGAAACTCGATTGACCTGAACTTTGTCCTCGACAAAGTAGTTGCTAAACCAGTTTCATTATCAGGTAAATTTAACTAAACTCCATTTTTCAATCGTTTGTTGTCCAGTGCATTTTGCAGTGATTCATACCAGTGCAAGAATGATAGAGTTAGGGCTGTTGGCAATTATCCCTGTTTCAATGAAATGTTTACCAAACTGACACTACTGTGTCTTTGTTTTGTATGTATTTTATACATCCGACGGATCTATTTCAACATATTTCCACATGTGGTATTTATTGCAATTTCAGCTAAATGGAGGCTTAAGTCTTACAGACGAGGAAGGTCACTTAACTATGTTAATTTCGCTTTTGAATCGACACCAATGTACATAAAAACTAAAGGCAAGTTTGACAACAGGAACATGAAAACTTTGGCCGCCGATATTGACCTTACGTACATCATCAAGGGCATTGCCCGGGACAACGTTAAATTTGCATCAAAATTGATGAATTGGAGTACGAAAACTTTGACGAAAGCAAGACTGTCAATGTGAGTAATATGTTTTTGTTTGAACTTTAACTATACATTAAAAGAAAACATCGAAGTTTAATTTAAGTGCCTATCGTTAGTCAGTATAAACAAAATTTAGTTTTAAGAAAAGAAAGATTAAACAGCTTATATATCTATGACTTGTTTAAACAGATATTAATTTAATTTAATTTTAAGACTTTCAAACACGCTGATTATCATGTCTTGTTTTAGGAATGCTGAATCGAAGAAAAACTCTGACCTCAATTTCAAACTTATTACCAACGTTAATCACAACAAGAGAACTTCTGGATTTGATGCAAGCATAAACTATGGACCAAACTTTAAGGATGCAGATAAACAGATAACCGTTGATGGTAAACTTGACAGAAGAATAAAAAGTTGGTCAATGGCGGCTGTTGACTTTTCTGGAAAAATGGAAATCGGAACGGTGAGTCGTCTTGAAATTTTGAAAACAATATTGGAAAGAATGTATATGCAATTGAAAGCCCTGCATTTAAAGTTCACTAATTGTTCACGATACTCATTTTTTAAGTCAGTTTTGAATTTGTATTTTATATCTGGGCTTAGGTACATACTGATTGCTAATGACCTATAACTATATATGATTTACTGTTGCAGAATTTCAGACTTGTCTCAAAAGTAACACACTCCCACAACTCCAAGGCCTTGAACTCGACTGCTACTCTGCGACTTAACAAAAACGCCATGGAATCAAACCTTCAACTTCAGGATGAGTCAACAACATTGAAAAATCTGAACGGAATTTGGCGTATTGATATTCCAGGTAAAAAGATACTCATGACCCATGCACTTAAGCAGTCTTCCGAAAACAGTTATGATCTGTCATCAAAAGTTAAAGTTGGTCGCTCCGAAAATACATTCGACGCATCATGGAAAACCCCATCAGCTAAAGCCTTTACTGTCTCCTCTAATGTTCAGTTAGATAGTATGACACCTTTAAAACTTGAAGGCGATTTCAACTTAGACCCAGCGCAATACAAAATTGGTGGTGAGATCATGCGAGGATCTTCAAAATACTCTGCGCAGTTGTCATCTGAAAAGCTAACTGCAACTTCTGTTCGCTGCTTAGCGGATATAGTATACCCAACCAGGCACATCATTGGAAACTTTGAAAGCTCTATGGCAAACGGAAGAATCAGCAGTCGTTCTGATCTAAGATGGAATGCAGATCGTGATGATTCACAAAGGATAACCGTCAGTGGAAGTGGCCAATACCAGGACATGTCAAACATGGATGGATCGCTCACTGTCCAGTACCCAAGCCGAACCGTTTCTGTAAATGTCAAGCAAACTTACACTAACAAATATTTGTCACATATGGACCTGAAATGGGGTGTCAGCAATTCCGTATCTATTGATACAGTATTTGGCAGCATTGCCGCCCGGGATGGTCGGGACCTAATTGGCAGTGTAAAGCTTTCAACCCCAATCCAGCAACTCAAATCTGTCGAACTTTCCCTGAACCATAAAATAGCAACAACAAACTATAATACCCAGGTTGACCTAAAGTTTGATACCGATGATTCCATTTCTGCCGAACTGAAAGTTCAGAGGCCAATCAACATAAGAAATATCGATGCTGTGTTGATTGCGAAGGCTCCATCATATGGTTTGAAATCATCCCAGGCCAATTTGCAGCATTCGGTAACAGATGGCGTGTCAACAGTGGCCAAATTCAATTTCAACAAACAATTTTTGAACGCCGATATTCACCTTACTAACAACGGAAATGAAAACGACATCAATTTGAAAGGACAGCTCAATTTTAAATCATCAATGCAGAACATGAAGAAAGGATCCATCTTGTTGGAGCACAGCAACAATGGCCGAGATGTCAACACAAACACACTTCTACAATACAACAATAAAGAATACGGGCTGAAAAGTACAATCACTGCAACAATGAATGGTATGAATATTGCAACTGATGGAAACGTTACGATTACTTTACCTTCTAATGGTGTATCCTTAACCTGGAATCACAGAAATACCAAAAGCAATATGCAATCTACATCGGAACTTATTCTTAACGGAAACCAATATTCACTTGACATTAAGAGCATTCATGACATGAGCTTGGCCTCAGGAAAGGTGCATAGTACATTGCAAATAAATACACCATATCGAGTGATGAAAGAAACCGTCCTGCAGATAATACATGAGCATAGGTCAGGCCATTTCGACTCTGTAGTAAATATTTCAAACGAAGGAATGACAATTGTTACTGTTGAAGGAAAGTACGAGCGATCGAATAACCAAGTAAAATCTAAATTCACAACATCTAATTCGCTTCTTGGGGATGATGTCTCTGTCATTTTAAATGCTGACTACTCCGCGAGTCCATCAAAGGCACATTTAGAATTGTCGATTTCCCCATCCAAGATTTACAGTATCGATGGAACGTACAGAAAAGAAACTTCAGGAGACATGGACATTTCAATAAGCGCGAATACTCCAAACAACCCAGCAGTCATATTATATGGATCACGCTTTGTCAAGAAAACAGGTATTGAATCGAAACTGCAACTACAGTACATGTCAGGCAAAAACATTCAACTGGATAGTTTCCATAATCCCAATGAAATTTCTCTCAAATTTTCTTCACCTTTCACAAGCGATTTTGCAACAAATGCGATGTACAAACGAACAGGAAACACCCTTACTACATCAGCAAAGATTGACGCTGAACCATTGTTGGGAGCATGGCTAGTATCAGCATCGTTTGATATCAACGAAAGATTATCTGGTAATGTAAAACTGACAACACCAATTGCAAGCGTGCCATATTCACAGATTACATTTGTAAGTTATATGGTAGACAATAAGAGACAGTCATCACTTTCAGTTGAATATTTACCCGGAAAAACAGTTCGACTCGATAGTAAGTATAGCTTTCAAAGTGTCAACGACTTGGCGATGTCTCTGGAATTTTCGTCACCATTTGACCAAATGCCATACGCCAGAGTTTCGATCAATCATGTTGGAGACCTTCGACGATTCTCAAACAACGGTGAAATTGAATATCAGCGAGGCAAAGTGATGTCAATAGAAACTCGATATTCGGGCGTTGAAACCAAAAGCGGATCTCTCATTATTCGGAGTCCATTTTATGAAGATATATCGGCTTCATTCAACTACGAGGGAAGTCTTCTTGACTTTAAAGCTGATGTTGACATGTCATGCACATCTAATGTCCATGTTGAATTAAAACACAAAGGCAACTTCAAAAACTTTGAATCCTCTAGCCATATCTTAGTCGATAATACAAAATATGGCGGAAGTCTAAACTTTAAATCAAGCCCAGGTGTAGAAGCCTCGTTAGCCATTGAAACACCAATTCGAAACGCCAGGTTTTCTGCCTCACACAAAGGCCCTTTTTTGTCGTTTTCAAACCAAATGGAACTTTCAGTAAGTGACATCGGCGTTTTCTCATCCGATTTCAATGTTGATCTTCAGTCGACAATCAACCTTTCGGCTATTGTAAAAACACCTATTAGAGGATTCAGTGATCTACGAGGATCCCTTACACATGAAGGCTACATCTCAAAGTTCCAAACTCAAATTGAATTGCAAAGAAATCAGGATATATATTTCGCTTCAACCAAGGTGAACACTGAGCCAGCATTTATTGCCGAAACTCTTCTGAAGACACCATACAAGGCATTAAGAGAAGCCCGTATTTCCATTTCACAGGAAGGTGTGATTAACAATTTCAAGTTTCATGGGGAAATGCAGCTTAACAAAGATATAACAGAACTTGATCTAAATGTAGACGCCACTAAGAAAATAGACGTCGACTTCACTCTGCGAAGTCCTTATACCGACACAATCAAAGCAACTTTCGATCATTGGGGTAAACTCTCGAGGTTCCAGAGCAAGCTTCGTGCAAGCGCAGGTAGCAAGCGCCTTATAGCAAATGCCAAATTCCAAATGCAGCCGACTGTTAATGCACTTTTCACAGTTAAATCACCTATTTCATGGCTGAAAAGTCACCAGCTGTCTCTTAAGCACTCTGGTACAGCCGACAGTTTCAAGTGCAATCTGCAGTACAAGTGCAATGGCGACACCTACATCGGTGATGCAACTTTCCAGAACTTGAACTCTCTTAAAGGTGAATTAACAGTTAAAGGACCTTCATTCAGTACGATAAAGGCATCTGTAAACCATGAAGGTAAAATTCAGAATTTCAAATCATCAGCAAGTGTTTCTATGGGAAAAGATGCAGTTGAAGCCAATATCAACATGAACACAGTCAACGGACTGAAGGGTGGCATTGCAGTCGCTACACCATTTTATGGTTATAAGAACATACAAACGGCCGTTGTTCATTCAGGTGACCTGCACAATTTCAAGAGTCATGGAGAATTTTCATTAAACAAAAAGTCAGGCACCATCGATATATCATTTGACTCAACCAATGGTATTAACGGAAAAGTGACAATGATTAACTCTTTTAATTCCCTTAAAGATCTAACGCTTACAGTTACTCATAATGGAGACATGAACAACTTCAATACAATTGTGCAATGTTCAAGCAATAAAAAAAGTTTGCTCGGAGAAGCTTCATTCAAGAACGGTATTTCGAAATCAGGAAGCGTCTCACTTAAGTCAACACTACCTGGAATAGATAATTATGCTGCATCCTTCTCACACGAAGGGGACATGTCGAAATTCACTTCATCAGTCAACACAAACTGTCCCGGTGGAGCAACTGCGATTAACCTGGTCTTTGATTCGTCTAATGGCATACAAGCCAGATTGACTGGAGAAACACCTATGACGAAGAAGGCAGAAATTGTCATTAGTCATGTCCAGTCCGATACGTCGTCGAATTCTGATGTGTCTGTGAGGTATGACGGTGTTAAACAATTTGGACTTCAGTCTGATTTGACTATTCAACCAACAGTATCGGCCATTGTCTCAGTCATCACACCTCTTGAGGGATACGAATCTTCTGAACTTCAACTCCATCATAATGGCAATGCGAACGGGCTCAGATCAAATGCAGCAGTCAATGTTTTCGGAAAGCGATTTGAAACAGAAATTGAATTGACAACTTCACCGGACATACAAGGGTCTTTCAAAATCTCCTCTCCGCTTGCCGAGGAACTGGTAGGAAAATTCATTTACGAGGGTTCCATGAAAAACTTCAAGTCAAATATTGACATGACTTACGGCGGACGAAGTGGAATTAGTGTTGATATGTCATTCAACATTGAAGATCAATTTTCAGGTGATTTAAGAATAATTTCTCCACACATAAATAACTTGGAGACCAGCTTCACACATAAGGGTGATTTGACTGCTTTTGTAACTGACGCTCGAGTTATCTACGCTGGACAAAAGAGCACTTTGAGTATGGATGTAAAAACTTCTCCAACTGTTGTAGCAACATTTACCCTGACTACTCCAATGTCGAAAGACATGAAATTATCACTATCGCACACAGGACCTTGCTCAAACAGCCACACGTCTGCAAATGTCCAATATGGAACTGAGTCTCTCTTAAGCATTGACTCAAGAATTAATCACGAGCGTTCGATCAACGTTGGGATTACTATCACCTCAGTATTGCCTCAATTAAAGATTGTTTCCGTAAAAGTGACCCACGATGGCATTTATACAGATTTTGCATCGCACGCCGAGGTAACATACAACAAACAAAATCTCGTTGGAGATCTTTCCTTCAAACCTACATCAGGTTCATTTATATTAAAAACGCCGTTTTTCAAAGACATCACAGCTTCCTTTGACAGGGACAACGCAAATACCATGAACGGAAATTCTAATGTCAATGTTGCGTATGGCGTTACAACCTTGTTTGCCATTAAATTAGATGCTAATCTTCCTTACACATGGATTGTTCAAGTGCAAGTTCCAGTCAACGGATATGAAACATCAGAATTAACATACAGAAAAGAAGGTGAAGTTGGTGGACATTTTACGATTGATATAGCAGGACAACTGCATGGCGTTGAAGCATACATTTCCAAGTCCGATAAACTAGGAGCCGTAGTAAGCATTACGTCACCATCACTTCCATACATGTCTAGTAAAATTGAAATCTCTGGTACACTCAGTAGTCCAAAGTGTCATTTGGAAGGAACCTACATAACTAATACAGTTGAAGCCGACCTTGAGTTTAATACAAAAAATGGTATTTATGGAATTCTGAGTATTAAGACGCCTTTCACCGAGCCGATCGAGTTCGAATGTGAAATTGATGGGACACCGAGACAGTTCACCCTTGACTCGTCAGCAAAATATGGAAAGGAAATGCATAAATTGACGGGCTCTGTAAATACAATAGACACATATGAATGTCAGATCAATATCCGATCACCCAGAGTAATTCCGATTGCCGTTGGATTTAAACATGACGGGGAACTGACTAACTTCAAATCTCACGGTGAAGTTAAATTGGATAATGATAAACATAGCCTTGATGCCGGGTTGTCGATTATGAATGACGCCGAGGGATTCCTTAGCATTGAATCGCCAATGGTAGAACCCATTCAGGGTAAATTCTCCATAAATCTTGTTCCATTAACGTACAAGGTTGTTAGCGAAGTAAAGATCGGCGATAAAATTGGAAACATCGAAATAAGACAAACAGGGCCTTTAAGTGGAATAGCAAAACTATCAACAGAGTCAAAAACAATAATAGACAGTCAAGTTTCGCTTGGTACAACCCCTATTCGCGGAAGCATCACTTTAAAGAATCCATTTAAGAATATCTTTGCCTCTTATGCAGTTGACGGATCTGTACGAAATTTTAAAACCCAGGCTAAGTTCACCATTGGATCGACAGTGATGCTTGACAGCGAAGTAGCATTTCAGTCAAACCCAATTAATCTCGACCTTACTATAAAAAACCCAATACGAGATATCCAAGCCACTCTCTCAAAAAGCGGACCATGGACAAATTTTCAGTCAAGTGCTCAGCTCATCGTTGCATCCGAAACCATTTTAGATTCTGACCTCTCCGCAAACGTTAATCCTCTTCAAGGGTCTTTTAATTTCAAAACACCTGTCAAAACACTATCGGGATCCATTTTCGTTGACGGGACCTATGACCACTTTGACGTTAAGGGAGAACTAGCGGTGGATGGACAATCTAGCTTCATGAATATTCAGTTTAAGTCGGATGGTGGTATTTTGGGAAGTGCTAGTTTTGCAAAAGGAACCCAAGAAATATTTTCAAGCAAATTGTCTTTTGAAACTTCACCTCTGCGGGCAAGCCTTTCTTTGAAGTCCACGAATGAATATATTAAAACCCTGTCTGCATCATTTAGTCATAAAGGGAAAGTTCTTGACTTTGAAAACCAAGCAGAAATTACAATAAATGGAGAAAAAACAGAAGCGCATATGCTATTCAACATCGGGTCGAAATCTGAAATGAAAATCTCAGCTTCAAGTCCATATTTTCCTTCAATTGGATTGGGACTCGAATTTGTTGGCAATGCCCAAAAGTTCCAAAGTGCAATGGAATATTCTGTCGGCGAAAATACATTTTCCTTCGATTCCAGTGTTGACACAACCAATGGCATTGACACCTTTATGACAGTAAAGACACCATTTGAAGGTTACAAAACTGTAACATCTAAGTTGTCATATAATGGAATATTTCCTAACTCAGATGGCCTTATCCAAATTAAGACAGGAAGAAGGACACTCTTGACAGGTAATTTTCAATTATCTAATGTGAAAGGAATCTCTTTGAAAATTGTTTGTCAGTCAGTCCTTACACCAGCACTTCAGATTTCGTTCGACCACTCCGGAGATATGCAGAAATTCACAACTAGAGCTGAACTTCGTTTCAATGGCACTCCATTCACGACCGATATTTCTTTTCAATCGACACCGTACCCACAGGGTTCCTTTGCCGTCGTCACTCCGTATATGGAACCAGTAACTGGTTCCTTCAACGTGGAACCTCAGTTGAATGGAAATTCAATTAATATAAAAGCTACATTTAACGGCCAACCAAATTCTTTAGATACTAGCTTTTACTTTGGTAACGATATGGGTGCATCCTTTTCAATGAACTCACATGTAACTGGAACAATTCGAGGATCTGTCAGTTTAAATAGGGGCTACTCAAGCTATACAGGCAGTGTTAATATGGAAGCACTAGGAAAGAAAATGACACTCGACGGTAAACTTAATACAGAACGAGGAATTAAATCTAGCATTTCCATGACTTCTCCATATGGAAACAGTGAGGCAGAATTTGCATACAGTGGACAGTATCCAAATGCCAAGGCCGATTTAACAGTTTCAATGCCTGGAAATAAATTTTCTTTCAACAGTGAAATCCAGACTCAGCCCAAGCTATCCGCTACACTTGCCATATCTACACCATTCAGTGGATATGAAAACGTTGGAGGTAACATCCATTTTGCAAGCAACAAAGACAGTGTGTCTTTTGACACACAAATAAATTATCTGACCGGAAAACAAATTGCTGCTTCGTTTGAGTCAACAATTTCGGGAAAAAATGTGCAGACAGTGGCAAAGCTTGAAACACCTTACACGGAAGACCTTAACATTGAATTAACTCTGACGGGACAACCAAGTCAATTCTCGAAATCGCTCGTTGTTTCAATGGGTGAAGACAACAATTTAATATCTACCGGAACTTTCTCCATCGGCATATCGTCCTTAAATCTAGATTATTCTCTTAAAACGACGTTTGCTGGATACGTAGATGACCAGCATATACAGGTTAAGTACGATGCCGATTTGCCGAATTTTAAAGCATCTGCTGATGCTAAAATACTTGGAAGTTTGTACTCGACTGAAGCTAGCTTGGACCTTTCAAATGAAATAAACGCATTGTTCAAACTTGATACACCATTCGAACACTTAAGTGACATTGCAGTCACATTTGAGCATTCGGGTACCTACAGGCGATTTACCACCAAGTCAACAGTACAAGCAAAAAATAAAAGTTTGTTTGAATCCAACCTCCAGTATTCTAATTACGGATGGCGAAGACTTTCAATGTCCTTAGACATGACAACACCATTTCAGGGCTGTGAATTTACCAAAGCTTCATATAGACATGCTTCTCTATCAGATGGCTTTGAGTGTGATGCAGACATATCCATTATGAATAAGGATATCAGTGGCACTTTGACAATTAATAATAACCCCCCAACAGCAACTGTTTCGTTTACCACACCGTTCGCCGGTTTTGAAAAGTTAGGTGCAGATGTCAAATATGTCATTGGAAAAGATTCAATAAACGGACAAGTTAATGTTGCCTACATGCAAGATAAGACACTTTCTGCGTCGATTGATATGAACAGCAACAGCCTTACATTTAAATTGTCCACCCCCTTCCAAGGGTATGAAAATCACGAAGTGCAACTGTCATACAATGGAGAAATGCGTAACTTCCAATCAACAGCTGCCTTTACATCATCTGCTGCTCCATCCATCAGGGCCCAGGCAAATCTGCGTTTGTTCTCACTGCTGAATTTGGACGGCTCCGTAAGTCTTACCAGTCAGATTAGAAATTTCGAAAACATCAAAATAACCGTCACAAACGAAGAAAACAGAGGTAAATATACAACTAAGTCAGAAATAAGTTGGTCTTCTTCACAGTCCATTGTCCTTGATGGAACTCTAACTGACAATAGTCTTTCAACTACTGGAAACATAAATTTAAGAACACCTTTCGATATGGTTAGACAAGCGGGTGTTGATATCAAAATGGAAAAGAAACAAGGAATTATCTACTCTGGAAAGATATCCCCAGTTTTTAACGGAAAAACCACTTTAGCCGGTGATATTACTTTTAGCAGCGCTCAGAACAAGGCTTTGTCTGTAACAATGCGCTCTCCAATAACCTTTTCTGCAGACGTCAGTGGTAACATCGGACGAGTTTATCAAGGATCTGTTTCTTTTACAAACGATATTTTCGAAAAGAACACCGGATTGACACTAACCGGAACAATTGACCCAATCGCAAAGAGCGTGGTTGCTAAGTACAACTGTCCAACAATGCAGCTGGATTTGAACGGTTCTCTTAAGAAATCAATCCTAGTCATCAATACTAATCGCTATGGGTACGAGATATCCGAGTCGTTCGCAAAAATTATTCTTCCTACAAGAAGTCTTAAAGTAACCGGCAAAGTACAAAACGGGGCTACCGAAGGTTTCCTGTTTTGGGACGCAGACAAAGATGAAACAAAGAAAGTTGGATTCCGCTCCGAAATCAAATCTCAATCCGATTCGATGAAGGCTGACATGACAGTGATGTTGCCAAGCCTAGGAAAGGTAAACGTTTACAATCAAAGTAAATATTTTCTAGTTTTATATAATTACAATTTTGAATTAGGATTGACTAAGAATTTTATTATATTTCAAATGGTTTGATTCGCAACATTCTTGATATCAGGCACGTTATTGCAGTTTCAATTGCATACGGAGTCATTATTGTTTTATACTTGCAGGATCTTCAGATCGATTCCGAAATGATTCTGAACAGAGGGCGTATCATATTTGACGGAAAAACAGAACTAACCTATTCTAAAGATTCCCGAAAAAAAATCACAATTAACTCTCGTGTTGAGGACATATCTTCTTGGGATTCTAGAAATTACAGCTTTACATTCGGAATAAGTCACCCATACACTAGCGTCAATGTTGAGGTCGTTTCTCATGTGGGAAATTCAAACGAAAAAATGACAGGAGCAGTTGATGTCAAATACCTTACTGCAAGACGCGAGACTAAACAGTTCACAGTCAATGGAGAACTTGACAAAATCCGTAAAGGCGTCGAACTAAATGTAAGTATTTTATCAGATTTTTTTTCAAAAGAACCATTTTATTCATATAACAGGAACTGATTATATTTGAATTTAAACATTTTAAACTTCATAATTTTATAATGTTTGTCTTATATTTCTTTATTCTAAGATTGACACTCCAATGAAGAAGGTTGGAATCAACGGAAACATCCAGGCTGGATCCCCATATCGCCTTTCCTTGGTCAACAAATATGACAACAAAAAACCACTGAATACCATTGTTTCGTTTGATTCCGTTAAACGCAGCATCGACTTTCAGATGAACTACGATTTGGGTAAGGTTGAAAGTTAACTTCTTTCGATGTATCTGTATTGGACAAATGTATCGTTCCTTTCTAACGTTTTAATATAATGAAAGGTTATATCATAGAAGAATACAATTGTGAAAGTTTTAAAATGGATTTATTTTAATTGTCATTAGCAACATTTACGACTTTTCATTTCAGAAAACCCAACCAGTGAGCTTCATGTAAGCGCGAAGTACGTGAATAATTCTGCCATTGCAGCTGAATTGTACCATGTGATCAACAGACAGAGAATAAGTGACGGACTGCTTGCTTTACGTCTAAACAGCTCTCATCTTCTTCACAGCAGAATCCATTGGCGACCAGATATGATTGCTGATCTAAAAGTAAGTTTAACTTAATTGGAAAGTTGATTCCTTTCTATCTGTTTGTATATTGAATATTTATCTATGTAATTTGTACCTTTCTTATTCGCTATGAATTGAATTATTAAAGGAATACACAGCAAAGAAGTCTTCTACCTACAAACGCCAGCTCTCCAGCTTTGCTGATGCTGTAAGTGAGAGTATTAGCGCCGAACTTAGACAAAAGTCTAGTATCATCAATCGTTCTTTTATGGAGGAATCGGAACCGTTTGTTGCCACTGCCACTGAACAACTTGAGCGACTGGCCATCATGTATGAGCTCAATCAGTATCACATGCGTGATATCGTCGATGTAGTTCTAGCTGCTGCTGAAAAGACAAAGTATGTAAACCTACGTTGTTTATTTTAGTTTTCATTTAATATAACCGTTGTTAAGGATGCTAACATATTATGATCTTCAGCAATCGTGAAATGTAAATCATTTTGTGTTTGTCTTATAAATGTTATGGTAAAAAAGTGAACACGTTGCATTCATCTTCATATATTATTAGACTCAAACTACACGACATGTCTCTGGCGACCAGTGAGTGCATGAACAATCTGTCCGATGAACTGTCAAAGTCAATGGTAGTCTCCAAGGAAACGATCAAGGTTTGTCGACACTTTTTTAAATTTGAAAACGCATCATGTCATGACATTTAGCGGAATGTAGGGATATACTAATTCTCACACCAAAAGCATTTGAATAACAGTGTTGAAAATATTTTTGTAGAACATAATACTGGAGGTAGAGAAATCATCGGGGATGATCATGCAGTCTGCCGAGAATGTCTACAACATATACTCAGGTAAATGTTCGTTTGTTATATTGAAAGAAGCATTGTCTATATGTGGTTATATTTTGTCAGGTTGTGTAGGAGACCTCATTATTTTACCTAAGTTTAAAACAATGCGTTTGCTATATGAATAACACTATTGTATTTCAGGCCATGTTTACAACATCACCGCACCAGTTATGACCTCTGTGAACGACAAGTACAATACTTACGTTAACTATATGTCGCAAATGAGCAATGATCACATGACCAACATGGCTGACAAGTACACATCTGCAATTTATGGTGTAAATGACGCTATCAATACCAGAGTATCTCGCTTGTTGGCAAATAAACAAGTTGGTGGCGCCTACCAGCACGTAAGACATATTTGTTGCTTTCAGATGAATTTAAACATTGATAGATTTGCATTTAACATTTTTAGCTGGATTCGTTATTTCATTATTTATGTAATATTTACATGATTCGATATTTTTCAGGGTTACAATGCCTACAAATATTGGGAAATTAGAGAAAATGCAGAAATAATTGCACAAGCAATAATTGATTGGATTAAAGAAGAAATCGAGATAGAACTTTCAGATATTAAAGCCACACTCCTGAACCTTAAAAAGAGTACGATCACCGTTTATGACCCGAAACACGGTGAAATTCAAGCTGAAATCCATTTGCCGTTGCCAATCAAGACTTTAGATGCTGTTCCAGTAATAGAAATGGACATGTCAAAGACACAGAAGTACATTCCCAAAATGCCAAGTATCTCGCTGCCGTCATCTGATGTCTCAAAATGGCTGCCCCCTTATGAAGGTACATTGATAGTTAATTACATCTAGTTTACTCTCGTCTTTTAATAGTTTTAACTTTAGTAGCGTATCTTCTTTAAAATGTAAGAATAAATGATTTATGTTGGTAATATTTACAGCCATCGCTACCATTGAGGGTGACACTATTACCACGTTCGATGGGCTGACCTACGACTTGACCAAGAGCTGCACTTTCCTCCTAGCTAAAGACAACGTCAACGGTAATTTCACAGTGGTCCTCAACAAGGAAAACAACAATAAAACCCTGGTTATTATCGCTGACGGGAAGGCCATTGAGCTCTTAGCCGATGGACAGGTGTGTGTTTGTGTGTTTGTTAATTTGCTTATCTCTTATGTTAGGAACATAGGCTGCAATTACTGCAATGATGCCAGTAAGTTTAGCATGTAACATAACACAAGATCTTTAAAGCTTTTTAGCGATGAAAATATGAACATTGTTATCTGATATGTACATTGAATTTAGACATGTGACTTCACCACTCTTGTTGTCAAACACTATTATCATCGACGAAACTACGAGCGGTGATCTTACTTTGCTTCCTTTTAATTCAGAGTCCGATACGCCTACCACTTGGCTTTCACCACATACTGAAAACTCACTAGAAACATCCTTATTTGGAATTTAGGTTTTCTTTTTTTCTTTATTGCACGTTCTCTATCCAATCCACAGATCAAGGTTGATCGGCAGCTAACTGCATTACCAGCGGTCTTTAGAGACACAACGATGACGTCACTGAATGGCCACGTGAAAATCAATGTTGCTGGCCATCTTGACGTTGACTACGTGAAAGAGCTCGACTCGTACACTATTGTGATGAACGGCTTCTACTTCGGAAAGACAAACGGACTCCTCGGTAGCTATGACAACGAGCCCTACAACGACATGATGACGTCGTTTGGAAAGCCAAGTGACAATGCTGACCGCTTTGTGAAGACCTGGGAAGTTGGCACTGGCAAATGCCGCTGAGCTTAGACGTTCTCTAGGACCCAACTGCCAAAACCAAATGGACATACTTTGTGATTTTACTGTGATTGACTCTCAACTTTAAACTGACAGAATTTAAAAAAAAAACGTTTTTCTTTTCAACGTTATTTTATAGTAAAGTATAATGTATTTCAATTTTCAAGATCATGTATTTGCTTTTAATAACAAACATATTAATAATTTTATAACTGTACTTTTTAAAACTTTTAACTGAAAGATATTGTAGTATTTTATAAGCAAACACAAAAATCTACTGCTGTACAATTAAACACTGAATAAATAATCAAAGCATCATTTGTACTTAAATGTATTATTTCCTCTTTGTTGGGGGACATTTTAAAGTTGTCCACAATTCGCAAACATTTTTTCCGGTATATTGTTGCGTAAGTGTGACATTATACAATCAAATATAATTGTAGATGGAATAGGAATCCTTATAATTTGGGACAGAGATATAACATTGTTTAATGTTTTCGCATTGAGTAAGGTTCTGGTCGACCTCTTTCTTAGCTTGCGTTTAAATGTATGTTGAACTTAGGCAGTGTGTCATTCAACAACGTCACAGTTTGTATGGCTGCTGGTCTTGCCACTGAAGTATCCATTGTTCCACAAGATTTCTTCATGGCTCAGTAATAAAAGCTTAACAGACACTCAGCGAGAGAATCATACCGTCACAAAAAAATAAATTCAGATACCGCCTATAAGCGGTCAGTGACAACATTAACAAAATAATAATCGACAAAATATATGAACGGCGAAAATTACACTAATATTTTGACACGTATCTTTCCTATGACGTCTTAGAGGTTGACAGGACAATTGTTACTAGTTGAAGATCATCAACAACACATTGTTAGGTTAAAACACATTTAACTGCTACTAATTCTGAATATGAACGAAGGGGAATGGAACGTGCTTACGGTAAAATATAAACGCTTTGATCGGATATACTTGCATTGTTGACTACTGACCTTGTCCCTGAAATTGTCCTTGTACTATTGAATTATAAAGCTAAACTCTTATCATTGAAATAAGCATTAGTAAACCAAAACAACTTGAAACAAAGGAAGCACACAATGCTGGTAATTTATAAATTTACAATTTTGCACGATATTTCTCTCATCATTAAATGTGCAGACGACCACCCATGATTCTTTCAGAAAATGAACAAAAATAAATGATCCTTATTCCCCGCGTATAAGCCAATGTCTAAATGCATTTTCTGTAAAACGATATTTGCTAATTAGCACAATACCTTTGGCAATTTATATTTCAACGCATAAACTTAAAGGCTAAGACATACATTTATACATATAATAATTATGATATTCAATTATTTTTTCGTCGGATTTCAGCTTAGACCAATTGGATTACAAATTTCTTTTTCACAGGATGAAAAGTTATGCTTGTAATTATCAAAATAATATTGTAAAATAAAGTTGAACACCGTTAATCCGAAATCGTAGGGACCCAAAACATTATTTCGAAGAATCGATAGTTCGGATGAACACTTTTCAGAAAATGACAGCGTTCGCGAATTATATATGACGTGGAATATTAAGTCGTGAAGATTGCAATGTCGGTTTGACGTTACCAATACGATGCATTTGGTTTAAGTGATCTTTCGTATACATGTTCGTTGAATTATTGTTTAATAAAGCGATAACAAGTAATTCATCATTATTTTTCTTTATTAAAACAACATTAAACATTTAAAACAAAATGACAGCACATATATGCAAATTGTTTCCTCCCGGATAGGTTACCGGGCCATTAACCAGATTGCTTGGTAGCGTTTCGAGTGAGCAGTACGGCATTCAAACCTGATGAGATATTTTCGAATGATATTCTGGTTGTGTTATCCAGCAATTATATACACACTTCATCACCGAAATAAATCACTGATTTTCTGACAACGATGTTTGTAAAGTATGCGATCTCAATGTCATTCTTTAACAAGCCCTAATTGTGCTCCATTGTCACTTTAATTCGATGCTCGAGTGTATTCGTAGTATGGTGTGAAAAATGATGAGATGATCGAGTTCAAAATAAGGATAGATAAATAGGTGTGAAATATCAAATCAGGACCGTAATTTTGGATTAAAGGTTAAACATTTTGTTGAACAAAAAAGGAGAAATATCGGGACGGAAATGTTTTCGAAATAACGATAATTTCTGAAAAACGGTGTTCGGAATAGCGGTGTTCAACTGTAAATAAATCTGAAAACCCAAATTATGCTTTAGTACAAAAATAACTTAACCCAACAAAAACGTTTAAGTATAGGAAGAATAAAACCGTTAAATACGGTTAAAGTGCAGCTATAAATAATACAGTTAGTACAAAAATTTCAATTTGGAACTTCAAATATTAGTAAGTTTTGTGAGTCTCACCTAATTATGAATGAAAACTATATAATCGAGTTCAATATATATGTATAGTCAGTCAACTGTATATGTAGTGGTAGGCCATTGTGCACATGTCTTAGAACACCTCTTCAAACACATTATCTGATTAAAATGTTACCCATAATGTGGTTGAGAGAGCTATTATGAACTTGAATATAAATCATGAACTGCTAATAAGACAAAATCCTCGCCATGAACAACACGTCTGGAGTAACGCAAGATGCAGCGCCTGAAAGAAAACAAACATACATATGTAATTTTGCGTTTAAACTTAGTTAGAGTTATAAAAGTCAAACAGTTTTCACTGAGGCATTGGCGAACATGTGAGGAATTTCACATTTTAGAAAACATAAGTATGACATTAGATGGAATACTCTATTTTTCTACATTATAAGATATTTAAAAGTTTATCTTGTTTTGAATTATTTGCATTTAAAGACAATCTTCCTGTTCACGCTTAGGCATTTGCTTATTTATAATGAACACAATTTTTATAGCCGACGGGAAGCGACAGTGCGGAAGCTGCGTCAGCATCTCTAGGACACTTTCAAGATCGCCCGTGAGTTAGCGGACAACATTCGGTTTGAGAGGGTTTACCAGGTTCCCCAAATGCGGGCAAGACCAGAAATATAATTGCAAAGTTGACTTTTTTTAAAGACCGGGAAAGGATCGTAAATCATGGAAGCAGCTTGATTGGACCCAGTTCCGAGTTTTTGAACAATTCGCCCCTCCCCGATGTCATCCAGAAGAGAAAGAAGCTGTGAGGGCATAGGGACACGACGGAGGTGAGATTTCTATCCTGTCGTGGAACATAACTGGTTTAACCTATTGTAAAAAAAAACAATACTGATTTTACTGATTTGTTAAGCTCATTTGATATTTGTTTTTTTTATGAAACTTGGACAAATTCATCTAGTAACGTTAATTTAAGCGGTTACAGTTCGTATAATTTTTACAGAAAATTTCAACACATAAACGCCCGTAAAAATAGCGGTGGTATTGTTATTTACTTTAAAGACCATCTAGTAAACGGCATTCAAATTGTAAAAAATCATTATGATAGCATTATCTGGTTAAAATTAGATCGTAAGTTCATTAATACTGAGGAAGATGTGTATATCTTATATATGGGGCGAAGGTTCGCCAGTTTATAATACATTTAACGTAGATCTTTTTGAAATCCTAGAAAATGACATCACATAGATTTCTGAAATTGGTAAAATATTTTTATCTGTTGATTTTAATAGCCGTGTCGGCAACAAATGCGATTTTATTACACATGATAATGTTAATACTGTTCTTGATAACCTGATTATGCATCTGTTAGGGCCTCTGTTGAAAATGTACATAACAGTCATGTGATTAAATTTCTTTGTAAATCAACTTGTATTCGCATTATAAATGGTAGAAATGGTAACAAACATACTTTTTATTCGCATAACGGATCTTCTGTAATTGCTTACTTACTGACCCATGAATGTAACTTTTCAATGATATCCAAGTTTACTATTGGCGATTTTAATGAATGGAGCGATCACGTCCCAATACATTTTTCATTATATTGTAATAATTTTTCGACTAGTTACAAGACATACACTGAGTCTAAATTTAAATGGGATAATACTCTACGTGGACAATTTCGCAATGGGATTATTACAAAATTACCTGTTTTCGATGATATTGTTGACAATATAAACTGTTCAAATAGATTTCAATTAATGATGTTTTAGATAGATTTACGGCTACAATCTGCAGTGTCGCGGATCCGTTATTTTCTAAACGTTTTACTCACAGTAACAAACCATTGTTTGATATTGATAGTTGTACGGAAAATGCTGATTGGTTTTATAACAAATGTGTAAATGCACGACAATTATACCAAAAGCTTTACATATTTTTAATCCGAATAAAACTGATATTAATAGTGTTACTCAGTGTGCACAAAAGAAGTCTTATAAAGATTTACTTCGT
Organism: Mya arenaria; assembly: GCF_026914265.1. Taxonomy (NCBI): domain Eukaryota; kingdom Metazoa; phylum Mollusca; class Bivalvia; order Myida; family Myidae; genus Mya; species Mya arenaria. Next base: position 13,667,683 of record NC_069134.1, on the reverse strand, counting down.
AAAATAAACCTTTGCTTATCGTCAAAAAAAGAAGGATATTGAGAATTTAAGGGAAAACAAACCTAGAGAATTTTGGAAATTTTAAATCAAATAATAAAGTTAACAATAGTTATATCCCTTTGGAAGATTTTAAAACATTTTTTGAAAATCTTAGCCATAATACGTTTGATTGCAATAGCGATGAGGCTGAGCAGTTTTGATGAAGATAACTATACATTTATAGAGTTAGACCAACCTATTTCTGTTATTGAAGTTTGTAGCGCAATACAGCATTTAAAACGTAATAAATCGGCTGGTAGCGACTGTATATTAAATGGGTACTTTATTGAATGCGTTGACATATTAACAAGCCACTTTTGTGATGTATTTAATAGCATTTTAGTGTCTGTTTTTTTCGGAAAAGAGACAGAAGGTGCCATTATTCCTCTCCATAAAAAGGTTCTGTTAATGATGTCAATAATTACAGAGGAATTACACTTGTTAGTTGTTTTTCAAAAGTACAACAATTTTAAATAAGCGCATCAAGTTATTTTGTGAAGCTAATGCCACTATTTCGGATGCACAATTCGGATTTCGAAAAGGTTGCTCAACGGTTGACGCAATTTATATTTAAATGTCTATTGTGCAAAAATATATTAATGATAATAACAGATTATATGTTATTTATGTCGACATGTTGAAGTGTTTTGATAGTATTTATCGCAATGCTCTATGGCTTAAATTGTATAACTCTGGTATAAAAGGTATACTACTTTGAATAGTGAAAGATATGTATGAAAATGTTAAATCTTGTGTGAAATCATGTACATCTTACTTTGAAAACTTTAGTTATGCCGTTGGCCTGCGCCAGTGGGAGGTTATATCCCCGATTCTTTTTCCCTGTTTGTAGAGGACTTAGAACTATATATACAAGATAGCATCACTTCCGGTTTAAGTATTAATGATACTGTATTGATTATGTTGCTGTTTGCTGATGATATGGCCATTTTAGGGCAATCGCCCGAAGAAGTCCAAAACCATTTAAACACTCTTTACTCGTATTGCAAAGCATGGGGGTTATATGTAAATACATCAAAGACATATAATGCCCATAATATCGATGTTGTTGATAACTTTTTTTTTTTTAGGGTTTTTAGAATTTTAATAAATTTGTCATTATGTCGATACAACACAATAGTTCACATAACAATGAATACAAATGACTACAAAAACTATCACAAAAATAATTTTCCTGTCATTATATTATTCTTACCACTTTCGAACAATCACCATGTTATCCATACCCTCGATAAAAACCCTCGCTAGTTTATTTGTAACACCGTTGGTGAAAATAACCAACAAGCTTATGTACACAGTTTTTGATAAAATAATTTAACAGCACTGAGCAATGCAAGCATTCAAATAACACACATCAATTGATCTCGCTGCGATGAGTTTATCAATTTATTACAAATACAATCACAGATATTTTTTCAGCATATTTTAATGAAATGTCACTGTTCATTACAATATGTAGATTCTGAACTGGTGAATGGAATGCAGATGTCTAAGATCTTAAAAATATGTAAAGTTTGAGACTTAATACAAGGTCGGAACTAAAATACATCTCAAAATGTAAGACCCTTGAGAAAACACAAGTGATGTTTTCTGCAGTATTAGAAGTAAGTCAATTGAAAACACTAACATTTGGGTGTCTGACTTTCCTTGTTAATTTGAATATCCTAAGTTCTCCCATTTTATAACTCATCGTGCTCCTCTTCCCCAGTGGGAATGGCACCACCTGCACCCTGGTAAAGTTTGCTAATGATTGGCTGAACAGTTTCATCCAGTTCTTTCTTCTGTTCCTTGTATTCCTCAGTGTCAGCCTCAGGGTTGGATTCAAGCCACTTAATCTTCTCATCAAGATGTTGTTGATAACTTTAATTTTTTAGGTACTGTGATAAATTACACTGGAAGTGTTGCATTGAATCAAGAGCATTTGGTTGGAAAAGCCCTTAAGGCCATGAATACTTTATATAAGTAAAAACAATACGACCTTAAACCTAAAATATTTTGTCAATTATTTAATTCTTTTGTTGACTCAATATTGAATTATGCCTGTGAAATTTGGGGTTTTAGTAAGTCAAAAGACATTTAAAATTTTGTAAGCGATTATTACATGTTAAAATGAACACATGTAATGCTACAATGTATGGAGAATTAGGTAGATATCCTCTATACATTAATAGATATGTTAGAATTATTAGATACTGGTTTGAGATTTGCAACAGTAATAACATTATAATAAAGTCCGTGTATAAACAGGCCATTGATGACTGTAATATGGGCTGTATTAACTCGGTTTCTAAGTTAAAAAAACTGTTAAATGATTATGGTTTTGCATATGTATTTAATAACCCAAATATTGTGCATGTTAATGTATTTATAAACGAATTTAAATGTAGAATTATGAATACATTTAAACAAGAAGGGTATGATAATATTAGTAACAGTTCTGTTTTGGATATGTATAGAATTTTTAAAACTTCCTTTGATTATGAAATATATTTAGATTTAGTTCCAAAGAATTTACGTTTATACTTTGTTAGATTGATAGTTTCTGCACACCCGTTAAGAATACAAACAGGATGTTATGCACGTAATAATATACCTCGTAACGAACGATATTGTTTATGTTGTAATAGTAGGGACATAGAGGATGAATATCACCTCATATGTATATGTCCATGTTATCGTCAGTTAAGTGTAACTTATATAAAACGATGATATTATGTTAATCCATCTATATTCAAATCATCAATTATTGGTATCATGTGATAAAAAGGAAGTTATAATTGTTTGTAAATATATTAAATATATTAAAGAAGCATTTGTTAAACGCAACTCACCTATACATAATTTAACTTAAAATAGTAGTTATGAAACATTCCCTCACTGCCAAAGTTAACATAATAATTATTTTGTATTCAATTTACATAATATATTTGCTTATATTCTGTCTCAGGACAGGCGAGAAGAACGTGAAGGATGACTTTCGGTTACATCTGATGACATCGGCTTCCTACTGGGCTTTAGAGGGGCTCACCACGTGGGTCAAGGTCGTATAACCGAGTGACTAGGTCACGTCGTCAGGAATCTGACGATGAAATGCGTTGCGTATGATACTTGTTTGTGTTATATGAATAACAACGACACAAATAAGTAAACAATCTTAAGCTCTCTCAACATAGATGAACTACGTATTTCTTCCTTACACGTTTCCTAACATTTCTATATGTTATCTGTTTAATGCAAACCTCCCTCTTAGAGTTTGAAGAATGCTTGTTTATGCAATCCTTACTTTCAATCGACTTATTATCCAAAACGTAACGAAAATCAAATATAAATAAATGTTCTAAGGTCACGACTTTTGTAGTTAATGGGATGACTGTGTTGTGTAAAAAAGACACAACGTTTTGATGCCTGATTAGCAAGTGCTATCAGATGTACATCATCAGTGTATGATAAACAATGCATACAATAGAGTTTATGATCAAAGGGAAGTAATTCAATTTAACTAATTGTCTGTTGTAGTATTTTGAGTGGTGTGGGCCATAGAAAACCCAACTGTTATTCTTAATAAATACATTCAAAGAATCAAGTTTACGACAATTTCATTTTAGATAGAAAATTTGAGTTCTGCAGTAAATTTAAGAGACAATTTATTTCAATTCACACAATTTGTTTATGAAATTCTTGAAGCTTGAAATGGTAATGGTAAAATTAAATTTATTTTAATCTAGGGCAAAGTTACTACCGTATGTCTTTTTCACAGCACAAATTAATCAGATACTACGGAAATTACAATATTTGAATATTCACCCAAATACTGTAGCAGAATCACTGTTTTTAATGTGTGTTTCTAATTTCAGTAGTCAAGGGGCTCAGATTGTGTGACATTATCATTTTAAGCATTGTCACTATCATCTGTTGTTTTGCTGTTGCAATGCTGGGAAAGTCATTGGTTGTGATGCATTTGAACCTTTGGGTGACAATTTCTGGTGTTTGCGATGATATACCAGTATTTGATAGTTTTTGATTAGATAGTTCTTGATCAGAAATGTTCGAACTGCATGACATGGTATAATGCGTGTGAAGTGTGCGCACTCTTTTGCAAATTGATTAAACTCTTCGCTATGGTATGATCCGGCATTATCAGCTGTAACTTTATGAGGGATACCAAATGATGATGCACATATAAATTTTATCTCCCACCTCAGATAAGTAGATCCAAATATTCGACCATGCTAGGAATTCTTATCTTCCCCACAGGCAAAACTAAAAGAAGTACCCGTATGGAACTCCTTTTTTAATGTCATCACACAATAACCTCCCTTGTTGAAGTCCGTCGTCTGTAGCATCATAGAAACCTTGTAATGTGGCAATATTTAGAAACCTAACAGACGAAAAAACATAATTATTTCTCACTTCAAATGGCACCATAAAAGGTTATCACGCTCCATTGAAGAAAAATATGCTGCACTCTACGCAGAACTATTTCAAGAACGATTTGACTATTAACATCTAAATCTCTGCGCGCATATACATGACAACCACGAATTATCACAAATCTATACGCATTTATTTCACTACGCACACAAATGTTCAAATGAAAAAATACAATTTTACTTTATTTTGTTTAACTGAGGTGGGAGTATAAAGTATATACTATAACCGCTCATGTAAGATAGGCTCATATTAACCCTCGCGCAGGGTGTTCTGCGGAAACTCGGTAAACCTCGTTTCCGTAAAACACCCTAAGCTCGGGTTTGGATGAAACAATCTTAAACTCTCGGTCATGGAAGATACTTATAATCTTGTTATGACAGTATTTGACCTGAGATTTGTTAGACGATCAAACAAAATAATATTGAATACTGGTCTGCTACTAAGATAGTGTCAGTGCAGTGAAATAATTATGTCAGTGGCAAGGACTGTCCAGGGTTGATCCCGAACGGTGTTCTGAAACATAGGCTGTTTGCGTTAGTATTTTTGTTCTCAAAAAATACTGGACAATAGAGAATCTGATCCTTATTGTGTGTTGTAATTTTAGGCGATAAATGTTGGATTTGAAATCATCATCTTTTCCATTGTACTCATAAGGCAGTGTCGTAGCTGAACGATAGATTAAGACTATCAAACGCATGTGCACAAAATAAAAAATGGAGAAAAGAAATTAATACATTCTAGAGTATTATAAATCACCAAATTCATGCGGTAGGAGCAAAACATTTATTGTCCGCATTGGTCAATGATTTCAAAGTTCAACTACCAGTTTTGTCGTTTTTCAGCCACAGCCAAGACCACTTGAGCTTGCGTCTACCTGTTGTATTGAGTTTGCATTGGTATTAAACTATGTCTGTACTAAACAAGGCTGTGAAGTGATCTTGATATTTTGCAAGGTATATTTTCATTATACGCTTTCAAGCGGAAAAAGCACATTCTTCAGCGGACTTCTGAATGAACTGGCCATCTCTACAATATTTGGTGCAAATGGTTGAAGGTAGTTTGGTAGATTTTATTTAATACTTTGGGCTTTTGTGGGTATATCTAAGTCAATGCAGTTTTAGTAAATATAATTTTAGACCTTCATTTTTCGTTTTGTCAGCGTTTAACTTGATTCCCTTTTCGACATCTTTGCATTAGCATGTCGGGGTTTGCGTCGGGTTCCGTTCTGTCTGAGCCGAAACTGACAATGACATAAAAATGACATTGATCCCCGGAAGACCTTCTAAAAGTATGTCCTTCTTGTCCGTATAGTAGACGTAGAAAGCGGTACTTAAAATGAATAGTAAGAAAACAGTCGCCCATGTTAGGTATGGTAAAATCTCCTCTAGTAACATTGAGGGATAGTGCCGTCTGAGCAACGCTACGATAAGATTTTAGTTTTTCTTATAAATATTGTTACTTATGCATTGGCATTGTCTTTACTCTTTTGAGCTTTTGATTGGTGTAGCGTCGGGTTTCAGATGAACGTCACATGCACCTGATAACTTACCTAAATCAGTTTATACATAATTGTGGTTTAACATTATTTGTTATTTTGTGCATGGCTCAGGATTAGGGGCACTAATTTCAATAGGCTGAGTTCCAGACGACATGTACCTAAATTTAACATGGGACGTGATGATGTATCAACACGGTAAAAATTAACACAATATGTTATATATATTGTTTTTGATTTGCATGTTAATTTGACCTTGAGCTCAGATCCAATGTTTGTCGTGAGTGGTTTGTTACAATTACCAATGCGACCTATAACCACAAGTGTCTTTATTGCAACCTTTGATATGATATTGATTTGGGCTGCCGAATTCAGTTTAAAAGTAACTGGTTTCGGTCCATCAGCAACATTCGAAAATACCTTCGATTTATTTCGTTCAGCTGTATAGTGTCTTCGAAATATTAATCTGTGTAAGCTGAATCTGAATTGCTAACACTGTAATATTGGTCAAAAAACAAGTAATTTACCTGATAAGCTTTTTGTTTACGTTTCTTTGCTCTGCATACCGCACTGAATGTTGTTTTTTTGCAGTAATAGCACTTCTTCCCCCTTCGCTGGACATGTTGCACCAAACCCATATTGATTATCGCAGTTTGGACTCCTTCTTGTACAATACTGGTTATAGGTGCTTCTCGTATGACTAGTCTACTACAATCTTTGTTTTGTGTGTGTGTGTGTGTGGGGGGGGGGGGGTATGTTTTTATAACAAACAAATAAGATTTTATTCTATATTCCCACAGAGATGTTTTGCTACAAATTGTTCATATACAATTGATTAATTTTTTCAATGTTTTTGGTTAGGGAGTTTTGTTTCATTATTATTAGTAATTGAGTAAATGTTTTGCCATGTTTTACCATCTTATTTAGATGGATTTTTGCCCATTCAATTCTACTTAAAATTATAATTACCCCTGTAATTATTATTGTAATATACTTCAGTGCAACATTATTGGTATGTGATCATTTTTATTTACTTTCTGTTTGTAACATATTATTCAAAGCGTTTATGTACTTGATCTCAAATGCATTGTAGCTTTATTTAAATTAGATAAGAAGAAAAACTCCAAACTTCGATATAAAATATATAGTACTGCATTATATATAATGTATACACTATTATTGTAGATGGTTGTGAATATACTAAATAAATTGCTAACAGCAACAGAACTGCTTGTTATTAAAATATTTCATTAACATATACGAAAAACATTTCCCTTTTTTCTTCTAATATGTTTCACTTAGTCATTTAGTGAGCTTAAAAATGTCCGACAATAACACTTCAAGCCCGTAGAGGCAGCGCTTTAGTTCATTTTATATGTGATACTCTGTTGAGATGATGTGATAATGATAATATATGTGATATTCTGTTGAGATGATATGATAATATGCAATATATGTGATATTCTGTTGAGATGATGTGATAATATGTAATATATGTGATATTCTGTAGAGATGATGTGATAATATGTAATATATGTGATATTCTGTTGAGATGATGTGATAATATGTAATATATGTGATACTGTAACCTTCATGTTCATATTTTAGTGCAATGTTTTGAAATTATTGACTATGTTCAAATGTTTCCTGATTGTAATGATTTCATTTTGACAAAAAATCCAAGTTACATGTTAGGATATCGAATCACCTACAATAAAAGTTATTTCTTCATTGCAAGTTCCAACTGTAGTTGCCGTTCACCTTCTCTGTATTTGTATTTGTAGTAGCTTTGTCTTGAAATGTATATTTGACCACATTTATCTGAGTATGTTTTTGCTGAGCAGAATTTTATAATGTTGTAAATAAATCTAGATCATGGAAAGTTATTTATGTGTTCAGTTGATTTATTGATAAGAATATAAGACTTATTAGTAAACAATTTTTTATACTGTCATAGTACAAAAATTCATTAAATGATTAGAATTATTTTTATTTCATTTCCATCTAATTATTTGGAACATTGGGCATCTAATTTTTCAGAAAAATAACATTCATATCGGTATTGGCAGCGTACAATAGTTACGCTATGAGAGTCGGTGTCAAGCTTCATGCAAAGTCGGTTGTGCTACATCATAGTTGCAGATGACGTCATTATTTACTATCAGCATCATAACATACATGTACAACTGTACTGCTTCATTATACAACACTTCATAATTTTATGACAGCATCGTTACATACAACTTCTCTGCTACGTTATACACAGCTGTATCGATCAGGCCATTAGAATGATATTGGCCTTCTGTCCATTAAATTTTTATGACCACTTGTTATTCCCTATTCTCTTAATTGATTTGAATTGAATCTTGAGTAAAATGTTCATCTCATGAATATTATGTACAGAACCCATGATTCGGCTAGTTGATTCCTAGTTTGCTACATATCTACCTAACCACCTACTGGGAGTTTGATGAAATGTATGCAAAATGTTCAGATGGAAGAGACGATTCAGCAAATCAGTCTCAATTTCACAACATATGGTCAAATTTTCATTAACTTTATGTCTGCTTCATATCTGCTGAACCTCTTGAAGAATTTGGATGTAACTTGGAAAAAGGTTCACTTGTTTGTGCAGAACTTAGCAAGAGTTTAAACTTAAAGCTGCTCTCCCACAGATTGACCATTTTGCATAAATATCTAGAAGAATTTTAACGTTACTTTTGAAAATTGATGGTTAAAGGCTAAGTGTTCATAATTCGTATATTTCACGTTCAATACCTGCAGCTGTCAATCTGTTTTTTATTGGGATACAGCCAAAATGATTAGCAATTAATTGCCTACTAATTTGAACAACAAATGTACATTAATTGCCTTTCATGCTTTTATCTATATGACTGACCATTTCCAAATTATAACACAGCAAAATCATGAGTGTAAAAACCCAAGAACAAACAAGTACGATTACTCTTATGCAGAATTTGTTATTGTAATTTGATGGGTACTACTACTTGATTTTCATATGAATTGTTTAAAGTCTTTAAAAATTCCTAATATGACAAGTGATCAAGCACCATTTCATCAGAGATACAATTTTATTTCAATTACATACACAACAATGCAACTACATGCACATGACTTGATCTTCTAAATCATATTCATAAAGATCTGTATAGTCACTGTCATCACCTTCCATACAATCACCAGAATCGGTGTCATCAGTGTCAGAGTCCTCTTTCGTGAAACGATGTGCAAGGCGCATAAACCTCTCTGATGAGCAATCGATGCTTCCGCAGTTGCAAACACAAATGTCGCAACAACTGTGAGATACCACAGAAGCATGATTTACAAGTGTGTAATTGGTTAACAACACATCCGTTCTACACCTCTTGTCATTAAGAGCATACTCCCGTAATTCTTGATCAGTATGTCTTAAGTGTTGTTTTGTTGTAAGTAGAAGATGATAGGCGATAGGCCGAAATTCACGATATGGTTCACACCATGGAAATTTACTCCCATACCAGCAACATTTGTGCAAATCAGAATCCGGAACATTCCCTCAGATTTCATGTCCTCTATTATTAAATCTTTCACTGCTTTAGGAGTGCATAAGTGTAACATTTGCACATATTCCATACAAGCTGGAAGACACAGTTTGATCATTGTATATTGTTTTGCACAATCTCTTATTGTTTTACAAAACACTATATGTCTTGGAAGAGTTTCGTTTTGTTTTTCAAGAGCACAGAGTAGCCATTGGAACATCACTTCTACCTCTTAGGAGGACTTTTCTACTTTCACATTCAATTTTGTATTGACACGATCTGGGCATTCCACAATTTCTACCGGAAGATCCATACACAGTTTTTTCTTAATAGTCTGTCTTGTTCTTTTGCTGGCAGTGGCTGTTAAGACTAGAAATGGTACCCCTGGGCACAGTGAGCGTACTTTACCAATTTTACCGAACAATTCACGGAAGGGGTCACTGTTCTTAGTACCTTCACCCCTAAAATGATATAGATTCGTATTTAGTTTTTCTTTGACTGTGGGCTAACGTTTAGGTTCTCGGACATATTTCTGGTTGCCCCTCTGTCTTATGTCCGACACTGCCATAATGGAACCAGCTTTTGGCAAAAAATGAGTGAATGCATGTACATGTATAAGAGTTAATCATTGTAAAGACAATGCTGGTGCAAAAATATGTACATACTAAATCTTGCATGTATTGCCATTGGCACAAAAAGCGAAAGATCTTGAAAAAGAAAACCTAAATTTAGAAATAATGAATAATGCATCTGATGATTTGAAAATAAAGTATAAAAACGTGGACATTAACAAAACTGACCATTGGACAACTGTGTGTGCTTCATCCACCACAATTGCGCACAGAGGCTGTCTGAACTGACTGCACATCAATACATCCCTCCAACACTGTATTATGTGAAGTTAGAAAACCACATTAAATCTAGAAAAGCCATGTTCCCTTCCACAAAACTTTGTTGAACAAAGTTGGGGATAACATAGCCAAAATGGGCAATAACGAAGGCACTTTGTTGCCTTATTTTCAACTGCAACAAGAACACTTCAACAAAGCTGCATTGTTGGTGCGTGCATCAACAAAGGCACTTTGTACTTTGAGCAACAAGAACACTTCAACAAAGCTGCATTGTTGGTGCGTGCATCAACAATGGTGCTTTGTACTTTGAGCAACAAGAACACTTCAACAAAGCTGCATTGTTGGTGCGTACATCAACAAAGGCACTTTGTACTTTGAGCAACAAGAACACTTCAACAAAGCTGCATTGTTGGTGCGTACATCAACAAAGGTACTTTGTACTTCAAGGAACTAGAACACTTCAACAAAGCTGCATTGCTGGTGCATGCATCAACAATGCAGCTTTGTACTTCAAGGAACTAGAACACTTCAACAAAGCTGCATTGTTGGTGCATGCATCAACAATGCAGCTTTGTACTTCAAGGAACTGGAACACTTCAACAAAGCTTCATTGTTGGTGTGTGCACCAACAAATCTGCTTTTCACTATTAAGCGAAATGAACATTACAGCAAATCAACTTTTCACTTATAACCAACAATTGCATTTCAACAAAGCTACCATATCGGACCCTGCTACTTAGCTTATTTGTGTTTTTAGAGTGGTTGAACTTAATGTTCACTGCCACACAATGGGAATCTTGCCACTGTTATGCTTTTGTTTGCTTTTTTCAGCAATTGAATACTTCACAAATTCATTATGTATATGTTTTTGTCTGGTTTTAATGAAATATGGTAACACTAGATGCCCATAGTCCACTAACTACCTATTCACATGCTATGGTGTTTATAACATAGTGATATGGTAGGCGGTAAAATTGTTGATATGCATGATGGCTGTACCATATATATGCTTGTGTGCACGCATGTTTCTTGTGTATCCTGCATTGCATATCCCTGTCACACATAACCGTTCTGGATTAATGAATTTTCAGAGCCCTTTTCAAATTGTTTTGTCTTAATAAAGAGCTTGTTAATCTGACATTTGGAAGCGAAAGGCACTGAAAATTCATTCCATCCATTCATTCATTCTTCTCATTATTTCAATTCATACTAACTCCTAGTAGTTTGCAGTGGGTGATGGTTGGTTAACAAGGCAACCCCAGTGTGCAGGGGACCTTGGGGCTCACCATAGGTGTTCGCCATTTTACTTTTGTTAACATGTAATCCTTGTATAAGTCAGGTAAGTGGTTCATGAAAGACTCAAGACTGTATCAGGGATGGTTTGCATTTATTTTAGGGCTAGAAATGACTTTATGTTTTGTTATTAACTCTGATTTTTCCCAAATATACATGCTTATTAAGGTGAAAGTTCCATATTCTTCATGACAACCAGTCAATTGGACAACTATAGTGAACTGACATACTTGCAAATCTGAATTATTTTTTCAAAATCAAAATGCTTGCAAAAAGGTTCCCTGTACATGAGGAGTAGTGCTCAAACTTT